>NC_133770.1:138489099-138490225 GCF_003597395.2 Chelonoidis abingdonii
GTTGGTTTCTTTCTTGGGTTTGTCTTGCAGTAGAAGGCTTCTGGGTACACGTCTGGCTCTGTTGATCTGTTTCCTAATTTCCTCGTGCGGGTATTGTAGTTTAGAGAATGCTTGGTGGAGATTTTGTAGGTGTTGGTCTCTAGTAAACAGGTGATGAACTATAGAGATCTTCTATAGGTAAATCATTCCTTAAATGCTTTTTTTTTAAAAAAAAAATATTGACATGAACCTTCACCCAAAATCTGAATCAGTCCTGATCCAAGTGTTTTCTGATGTTGGAAAAAAGATGGATAACTTTTTTACCCTTGTGGTTTTTGCTGATCTTTGTTCACAGGCTCTAGTTTGATATGAATGACCAGAAACCTTAAAAGTAACTCTGTTTTCCTGAGATTTCTACTGCAATGTTGCATGTTCAAGTGACTTAGATCATTGAGGGAGCTGGCAGATGTGATTGCAGAGCCATTGGCCATTATCTTTGAAAATTCATGGTAATTGGAAGAGGTCCCGGATGATTGGAAAAAGGCAAATATAGTGCCCAAATCTGAAAAATGGATGAAAGAACCCAGGGAACCACAGACCGGTCAGCCTCACTTCAGACCCCAGCAAAATCATGGAGCAGGTCCTCAAGGAATCCATTTTGAAGCAAGGGACAAGTCAAGGGACAAGGAGCAGCAGGGTTGAGAGTTTTTAGGGGGGCAGTCACCCAGCACTCTCCCCTGACCCCGGACCCCCACACACACACCACACCATCTGCCCTGAACCCCGCACTCCACCCCAGGGCCCTGCCCTGAGCCCTGTACCTCCCTCATACACACCCAGCCCTCTGCTTGACTCCTTCATTCCCTCCCCCCGCCATAACCCTAGCCCTGACTCTAGCACCCGCACCCACACCCAGCTCCCCCTCTGCCCTGACACCTACACCCCCCCCCACATACCCAGCCCCCAGCCCTGACTCCAGCCCTCTGCCCCCAGCCCTCTGGGTCCTGGCTGCCAGCCCCGCACAGCCCTCTGCTGGTCTGGGGTTCTAGCTAATGGACCCTTGCCAGCCAGGATCCCAGTCGCAGGCCCCGCTCAGCCCGCTGCTGGCCTAGGTGAACAGAACCTCAGACCAGCAGCGGGCTGAGCG
>NC_133770.1:138490773-138503650 GCF_003597395.2 Chelonoidis abingdonii
GATGTGAACAAACTGGAGAGAGTCCAGCGGAGGGCAACAAAAATTATTAGGGGGCTGGAGCACATGACTTATGAGGAGCGTCTGACAGAATTGGAGTTTAGTCTGCAGAAGAGAAGAGTGAGGGGGGATTTGATAGCAGCCTTCAACTACCTGAAGGGGGATTCCAAAGAGAATGGAGCTAGGCAGTTCTCAGTGGTGGCAGATGACAGAACAAGAAGCAAGTCTCAAGTTGCAGTGGAGGAGGTGTAGGTTGGATATTAGGAAACATTATATCACTAGGAGGGTGGTAAAGTATTGAAATGGGTTATCTAGGGAGGTGGTAGAATCTCCATCCTTAGAGGTTTTTAAGGCCCTGCTTAACAAAGCCCTGGCTGGGATGATTTAGTTGGTGTTGGTCCTGCTTTGAGCAGGGGATTGGACTAGATGACCTCCTGAAGTCTCTTCCAACCCTAATATTCTATGATTTTGATAAGGGAGTGTTCACTAAGGTAAATACTGTACTTCTGGGGACTTCTCCAATCTGAATTTCTGAAATGTTTGAAATTCTCCCATCACTAGTTAGATATCACTCATCTTCAGGAGTTATCCACTGAGTGCTAACATTAGAACGTATCTTACCATACAAACCTAGTGAGCAAGAGGCTTTGTTCTTGCAGGGGGCCTTAAAATTTATCACTTTGCCTTTTATACATTGTGGTGATATGTCCTTCAACTGAGGACTATACAACTCCTCCTCTAGAGCCTATCATTGAGTCAACCAGAGACAGATATTGTGGAATGCAATGAGGTGTTCCCTTTCCCAAACCTAAGCATATGTCAAACTCTCCTTGTTTATGGAGATTTGCAGATGTTCATAACCAAAACTTGGATCCACCATTCACTTGATTCTAATTGTTGCCCTTTGCAAAGAAATTGTGTTGCACCTCACTGATCATCGTCTGCTTCAGCTATAGCATATCTTTCAGAAATATAGCCAGTCTTTAAAGACTACATATGATGAACAGGCAATCAGGTCTCAAAGTAAATTTTACAGTGGCCAATTGTTCTCAGAGTTATTTGTTGTCTAAATTGGTGTAGCCTCAGCTGCCAATCATTGGATTTTGTTGTCTTCTTTTCTGCTAGATCAAGAAGTCACAAAAGAGTTAGAAATCTCTTCCTCAATAAAGAAATAATGTCAGGGATTTGTAAATGTTTTTCATAGAAACACTGATGCCAGGGATTGTCTACTGATCCCTGCCTGGTTTCAACGACATAAAAAATGTGAAAGTCAGACAAAAATACTTCACAAATCTCTACTGCCCAGATGTTAGATCAACCCTTTTTACTTGACTTCTGTGTTTCTAGATCTACCTTTGTGAGCTGCTGCTGCTTTATTAAGCCCTACTTCTATACCAATTAACATGGCAAGTAAGATGACCATGTATCATTCAGTTATACTCTTTAAAAAGTAGGTGTTAGAGAAAGAGAAGGAGGGGGGCTACATGTCAAGAATTGTGTGCATAATGTGGACTGATAGGTCTTGCTCCCGTGCTCACTCTGAGAATCAGGAGTAACTCCACTGAAATCAGCAGTTTAACACTGGTGGGCGGGAAAACAGACAATACAGTGGCCTAGTATATTGCTGTCCAACGTAACAAAAACTCACAGAAAAAGTTTGGGATGGTGGTGGTTTAGTGACATTTCGTTTGTTTGTTTATCTTTCTGTATGCTTATTTAAAAATAATTTCTAGTAATTACCAAATTACCAGATTTCAAATGACAAAACAGCCAATGAACTTTGAGAATATCATGAAACCGAATGCAAAGATGGCACTATGGTATAACCGTACGTTAGAACATCAGCCAGACAAGGATATATGCAGATATTGGATTGTGACTGAGCTGCAGACATTATTTAGGAGGAAAGCTTTGAGAGTGACAAACCTTGACAGGCAACAAGAAGGATAACTACTGTGCACTTCTCGGTCTGTTGCCCAATAAGAAAAATACTACAGTAATTTAGTCTGACTTTCCCTACGTCAATTTTATCCATTAGCTAACAGACTTTAATCTTTTTTTTAAGAGCACAATTTTCTTGCAGCACTGGAACAATGATCTGTATTCTGCTCCTGACTTAGTCTTACGTACTCAGCACCCACAGCAGTGGAGCTGCAAAGAGCTTAAGTCAGGACAGAATTTAGTCCACTCAGAGTTGCTGGCTTTCTCCACATTGCTAAATGTGAATATTTAAGAATTTGTGGTGCTTATTACCATTAATGCAGGAGGAGAATATATCTAATATTACATTTTATGGATACCTGTAAGATAGCAAATATGTTTATAATTTTATTAAAAATAAAAATGTTAAAGGTTAAGTGCAGTATCTTAAATGGATTAATGTTCAAGCATTTCAGACCTATTGGGATGGTATGGCGCACCAGCAAAAATATATGTTCATATTCTCATCATAATCTCTACATGACATTAGTTCCCGTACAATCACCAGACACTTTGGACACTTACTAAGAAAGGACTGGGGTTAGAATAGGAGGGTTTGTAAGTGGAGTCTGACTGTATATGGGGAACAGGTCCAGGGGCAATTTGAACAGCTCTTATTTACACTAATTTTGTCTCTCTAGCCACTGCTATTATTTCCTTGCCTTCACGAGCACCATACTTCTCTCATTAAAACTCAGGATTATTAGAAAACACTAGCTAACGGCCTTGGTGGTAATCTTTAATAGTCCACAAGAGAGAGGAACAGTGTCCTTCAGCCTGAATCATCCTAACTGAGTGTTCCCACTGCCATTGCCATCACTAATTACAGATGCTGAGGAGACTCATTTCGCATTGTCTATTTATTACCCTTCGTCGTTTGCCACTTTGATCATTAGAACCTATGATTTCCTCACTGTGCTGCTGTTGCTAGTGTCTTTGTTCTTAAATTATCCGTATTTATCCACTTTCTTCTCCTCTAAATATGGTTTCAGTTTCCTTTTGCAACTGTTCCGCATGAAAAATCACTTCTGGGTCGGGGGGACAAGCAGGGAAACTACTGGACATTGGGTTGCTTAATCCTGACCAGTATTAAGACACAAGTTTAAACCACAGTAATGCCATAGCAACTAACTGATGGAATGCTAATGATTATGAGGTAAACGAGTAACTGACCCATCAAAAGTAACCCATCAAAAGGTGGTGGGGGGATGTTCAGATACAGAAAAGGGTTTGAACCCATTGTGAATATGCATAACATGTATGCATAAGACATAAATGGGTGTTATAAAAGCTGCTACCCAGCCTTTGTGCCATGGGACATGCTGGGATACAGGAGGATGATAGTCACCTACAGATACTTAAGCCACCATCTGTTTGCCTACTTCAGGATTCCCTGTAAGGGATGATGTGATTAATGCAAGTACTGAACAGTCTGTATTATCTCTGTCTCCTTTGCTATAGCATAGTGTTTGTGATTTTGTTTAGTTAATTAAATTGATAATAAAAATAAGTATTTGTTTCTTGTGTGCTTCTTGGGGGCCATCATTCCAATGACAGCTTCACTACTGTAGCTTACCTGGAGGCTGAATCCTCTCAGACCACTGCATGATACATTGCCAAATTAGTTAACTCCCAAACTGCAGATTAGCTACAAATCATAGGAATGTAGGATTGGAAGGGACTTCAAGAAGTCATCAAACCCAGTTCCCTGCATGATGCAGGACTAAGTAAATGTAGACCACCCCAATAGGTGTTTGTCCAGCCTATTCTTAAAAACTTCCAGTATTGAGGATTCTACAACCTGTCTTGGAAGCCTATTCCATAACTTACTACCCTTCTAGTTAGAAAAGTTTCCCTAATATCTAGCCTAAGTCTTCTTGGATGAAGATTAAGCCCTATACTTCTTGTCCTACCTTCAGTGGACAAGAATAATTGATCACTGTCACCTTTACAATAGCTTTTAAACACATCTGAGGACTTTGATCAGCATCCACCTTAGTCACCTTTTCTCAAAACAAAATGTGCCGTGTTTTTTTAACCTTTCCTCACAGGTCAGGTTTGTATAATTTTTGTTGCTGTCCTCTGGACTTTCCAATTTGTCAACATCTTTCCTAAAGCGTGGCACCCAGAACTAGACATAATACTCCAGCTGAGGCCTCATCAGTGCTGAGTAGAGTGGGACAATTACTTCTTATGTCTTATATACAATACTCTTGTTAATACACCTGTATCAAGGTGACAACTCACTGGTGTGGCACCTCCTGCTGGTCGTCCTGGGAATTAGCTCTTTTCCAGCTCTGGAGTGTCTTCTGCTGGCTGATGGCCTCACCTTTCTCAGGCACCTTGTCCCTCCCAGACCCTGGTGCCCTTTTCCTCAGGGTTCTGCTCCAGCAATACCCCCACACTCTGGGTCTCCTCTCCCAGGAGAACCCCCAACCCTCTAAACCCACCTTGTCTCCGTGGCTACTGCCAGCCATTATCTAGCCCCCATCCCTCTAAACCCACGTTGCCCTCAGTGGCTACTGCCAGTTATCATCTAGCCCCCACTCATTGGGGCAGACTGCAGTCTGTAAAGGCCACTCATCATTGACAAGGGAGCCTCTGCCTAACCTCAGGCTGCATGTTTGCAATTCCTGTACCAGCTTTGGCCTTTAGCAAGGCCTGCAGACTAGGGATTTGCTCTTTTATAGGGCCAGCTGTGGCTTGATTGGGGCATGGCCCCAGCTGTGGTTGCTTCCCTTATCAGCCTAGCCTGGCTGCTTTTCCTATTGGCTCCCCAGGGTAGCCCTTTCTCAGGGCTGTTTTAACCCCTTCAGGGCCAGAGTGGGGTGAGCATTCCACTACAACACCCCAGAATTATATTTGCCTTTTTCACAACATCACTTTCTTGATACATATTCAATTTGTGATCCACTACAAGCCCCAGATCTTTTTCAGCAGTACTACAAGCTAGCCATTATTGCCCATGTTGTAGTTGTGCACTGGATTTTTTGCTTCCTAAGTGATATATTTTGCACTTGTCTTTGCTGAATTTTGTCTGGTTGAATTCAGACCCATGCTCCAATTTGTAAAGGTTCATGTGGGACTGTATTAAAAGCCTTACTAAAATCTTATTATATCTCCTACAACCTCACACCCACTGGGCCAATAACCCTGGTTTGGCATGATTTGTTCTTGACAAATCCATGCTGACTATCACTTATAACCCTATTATTCTCTAGGTGTTTACAAAATGATTGTTTAATAATTTGTTCCAATATCTTTCCAGGTATCGAAGTTAGGCTGATGCCAATAATTCCTCTTTGCTCCCTTTTTTAAACACTGATACTATTGTTGCCCTTCTCCAGTCCTCTGGGACCTCAGCCATCCTCGAAGATAATTGCTAATGGTTCCAAGATTGCTTCAGCTAGTTCATTAAGTACCCTAGTATGAATTTCATCAGGCCCTGCTGACTTGAATACATCTAACTTATCAAAATATTCTTTAACCTGTTCTTTCCCTATTTTGGCTTGCATTCCTTCCCCCTTGTTAGTATTCATTGTATTGAATTTCTGGTCACTGCTAATCTTTCTGTACTTATTTCTACTTTCTATAGGATTTCTTTCTAATTTTAAGGTCATTGAAGAGCTCCTGATGGAGACATATTGACCTCTTGCTATTCTTCCTGTCTTTCCTTCACATTGAGATAGTTTGATGTTATGCCTTTAATATTGCCTCTTTAAGAAACTGCCAGCTCTTCTGGACTCCTTTTCCCCTTAGATTTTCTTCTAGAGGGACCTTACCTATAAATTCTCTGCGTTTGTTAAAGTCTGCTTTGTTAAGTCCATTGTCCTTACTCTGCTACTCTCACTCCTTCCTTTCCTTAGAATCATTAATGCTATCATATCACAATCACTTTCACCCAAATTGCTTTCTACCTTCAGATTTGCTACCAATTCCCCCCTGTTGGTCAGAACCAAATCTAAAATGACTGCCTCCCTGGTTCCTTCGTCTACTTTCTAAAACAAAACATCATCCCCAACATATTCTAAGAACTTATTGGAAATGTTGTGTTTTGCTGTATTACTTTTCCAACAGAATCCTGGGTAATTAAAGCCTTTCATTACTACCAGGTGTTATGTTCTGGATATTTCTGTTATTTGGTTTAAAAATGCCTCATCCACTTCCTCTTCCTGATTTCACCTACCATGACATCACCTCTATTTGTTACTCCTTTTATCTTTATCCAGAGACTTCAGCTGGTCTGCCTCTCACCTCCTTCTGGACCTCGGAACAAGTGTATATATTCTTGATGTATAATGCAAACCCTCCTCCTTTTCTTTCCTGCTTGTCCTTCCTGAACAAGCTACATACCTCTACACTAATATTCCTGTAGCTTTTCCTTTTGGATGTGTCCTTTGCCACCATCAGCCATGCTTTTGTTACTCTTGCAATGTGCTCTACATGGGACCAAACCTTAAAACCAATTGCAGATTGAAGCTAGTACAGTACACAGCAGCTTGCTTATTGAATGGAGCCTCAGACAGGGAATGTATGACACGAGCACTCCAAGATCTGCAGGAGTAGAAAAGGCTTTTTTCTAACTGAGACATTGGTGTTGATGTTCCCCAAAATGAGACTTTTTTTATATGCATGGAGAGGAGGGGTAAAGGACTAGGAATCTATTCCTTTAAATTGAAACCATTGTTTAATACCATAACCAGAAAGGCCACTTGCTAAAAATGTTTGTTAATTTTTGTTTCTGAAAAATATATTGACAGTATAGCACTGTATTCTGCTCATGTAATTTGAATACAATGGATTGGAAATCCAGGGACATCACCACCATGAAAAATGTATTCCAATGGCCAAAAACTGTGATGCAACTGTAGCTCTTCTACATATTGAAAACCTCAGTGAGACCCAGAGAGAAGTTATTTAAGACAGGCAGTACCCAGAGAAGAGGTGAACTCTAATAGAGTCAGAAGAGTCACTCACCATCCCTTCTGTTTGATGGAAAATTTTAAGCAAGTTGTTACTGGAAGACACCAAAATCTACCTTCAGCACCTCATTGAGGACAAGGAAAATATCAGACAGGCAAATGGAGTCAGAGAGGGGTAAATGCTCAGCTGATGTAAATCAGGATAGTTTCACTGAGTTCATTGAAGCTATGCTGATTTCCACTAGGGACAGATCTGGCCTATCATGCATGTTGGGATGCCAATATAGTGAACTTCTACTGATGACCAAGGCCAGCATGCTTACTATACGCAATGCAGAGGACAGGGAAGGGCAAATTGGTTATTTGTCTTTTGAATGTTAATATTTGTCTCCATTTGTGTTTTTCGTCAGGCTATTATGAATGTCATAAGGAGTTAAAGATATAGTGGCCATTCAAGAGAAACACACTAAAATAATGTTATATATTTTCTTCTTGTCTGACAGAGGTTTATTCTTGCTTATGAACAAAACATGTAAATAAGGAATAATTTGGAATCAACTTGTACATGACCTCATCTGAGACAGAAAATAATTCTGGCTTTTCTGCCAATGTTTTCCTAAAAATATCATTTTTTCAAGGAAAACTGCTGAGCATACAGAGCAAATTCAGGATTTCTAGCTGGAGAGTTTAGTTTGCATCACGAAAAGCTACAAGATTTACTGCCCCCTTTACTGTATGGAACTTCCAAGGGCAGATTGCTTGCAATTGTACTTTGGCGCTGACATTGTTTTATGGTTTCTCCTCTCTCCTGTCCATCTGCATTTCTGCTCTCATCTACTTTCTGCTCCTTTACTGTGTACTGCAGTTTTCTCTCTTTTGTTGAAGGCTATAAACTTCTCTTCACAAATTCAGTTCACTATACTTCTAGACACTGTAGCTATGACTCTCAACTGGAGTTATTCCTTTCAGAGATGACAAATCCTGCATGGTTAATAGGATGTACTCTTTCTTGTGATTTTAAATTTGCCATTGAGGTGGTTGGGAGGAAGCTATGGAATTTTATAAACCACACTTTTCACAGGAATCATTTAATTTGTACTACCCCATGCCCTCCAGCAGCTTTCAGCCACTTTGTAGGTCTGAAATGTCAGATCCCATGCTCTGAGGGTTGAAAGGCATCTTCCTCATTAATATAACATTACAAAATAGGAGAGGTCAGTTAGTTGATCCTCATTTTTATATATGGGGAAACTGAGGCACTGACCTCAGTTAAGTGACACAATTGAGGCTACACAACAAATCAGTGACAGATTCTGAAACAGTCTCCCAGTTTCCTGCTCCATCCAATAGATCACATGACTTCTACACATTCAAATGTTTCAGTAAATGGGCCCCCAGGGCCACGTATAACAAATTCTAGGACTTCAAGGTTCAGCTAAAAGTGGCATAATGTTGCGCAGTTGAAGGTGAAGTCTCCAACAAAAAGAATTCTGCATTTAAAAGAGACACCAGTAAAATGCCTGGGGGAATGTAAACATACTGTAGAGTCTGCACATGAAAGATTTACAGTAATAAGAGACAGCGCAAGAGGAGGAAAAAAGTTACTTATTCTTTCTTTTTTTCAATCCTTGAATTTAACTATTGTGTTTCTCTAGCCTCTCTCTATTCCTGTCCACAGCACCTTACACTGCTGCTTTCACCTCTTCTTCACTGGTATATTAGAAGTAGAAGGTTATAAAAGACTTCTTACGAACTCAACCGACTCAGACAGTCAAGTACCTCACTCCTAGTGAGGATGGGACTTTAGACCATGTCTATGTGCAGGAGACACTGGTTAACTTGAGGTGTAATTTTAAATTGTTTTAGTAAACGACCATAAAAGTCTGCGTGAACTCTTAGGTCTTGCCAACACAAGAATGTTCATTTTCAATTGTATTTTAAACAAATTCAGTTAAACCAGTGCTTAACCCTGCGTGAACATTCTTATTTCAGTTTAAACCAGGCTTACTGAAGTTTAACTTGAACAGAGTCCAAACTAAAATGAAATTAGCCATTGTTAAACTGAAATAAGAATGTCCACACAACGGAAAACTTGGGCTAACTGAAGGTCAAATTGACACAAGATTGATACATATGTATGTACTCAAGGCCCAAGTGTCCTGTTTTCTTATTACGTTACTTCAACAACAGCATGTGAAAAGCACACTACAGAACTTTTAGTGCATGGTAGCAGGGGCTACATGGCCAGTTAGTGTGCAGCAGGCCAGTATGCTGTAGATTCACACCTTTGCTGTGGACTAAGTCTCCCATTTCCCAGTAGATAAGCCTCATTTTTCTGTCCTCTCGGATGATAAGACATTTGGGAATCAACAACTCTGACCCACAGAGAGAGGCCCAGAAAATTCCTGCAATAATTAATTCTAATTCCTGATTAACTTAGTCTAGCCAAGAGGCCTACCAGAGCACTTTGCACTGATGGAGAGTAGGAGCAATGCAGTTCTTCTACAATGGCCTTGGCCCCTCGCTAGTGTGTGTGTTTCACTGGCAGTTTGTGATGTTAATGGGGAGAGTATTAATATGGTACCTGTGACAGCAGCTAGGCAGACTGTCATGTTTATTAGCAGATCTTGAAAGCAATTCATGCAAATTAAATTCCAGCCTGTCATCTTTGGTAGCAGAGTACACTGAGGGGAAGGGACTCTATTCTATAGCAATGGCAATGACAGAGTAGAGAAGTAAATAGAGAGAATTCTATATCAGTCAAAACTGGTACAATAGGGGAAAAATTAAAGGAGCAGAAAGTGACTTGACACCCAAATTAGGTGCAACTAGCACCAATGGTTAATAGGGTATGACATCTTCCAATACTCTAAGTACAGCAGATAAGAGAAGTGCAGTCACACCTCGACAATTAATAAGTAAAAACAGGACCGAGGGAACAAAGTATGATGGGCTATTAGCAAAAGGAAAAGGAGATGGTGGGAAAAAATAATCTTTCCTGTTTGAATCTGAAAGATGGCATTTAAAAGAGGAGTGCAGAGCACTCAAATGAGTCACATGCTTGCAAAATAAAAGTTTGCAAAAATAAAATGGGATAACACTGATTCAGACACATGAGACCAGACTCTGCCCAGCTTCTCCAGAAGCACATGAGGTGCAAGAGGGCTGAAGGAAACCTCTTGAGCAATGGAACTGTTCACCTTCCTTGTACTCCACAGAGTGCAAGACAAACCAAAGCAGCTGGAGCCATGGGTCAGCCTTCATAAGGACTGGCCACGTGCACAGTGCACTACTCTCCAGTTTTGACCATTATTTATGTATTGCCGTAGATGTCCATAGCACTACAGACAATTACTAGAAGAAAAGTTTTCTGTCCCCAGGAGTTTGCCAGATTCTATCACCACTACTCCTATCAAGTAGTCCCAGGACCAGCACCAGGATTTCTGGTGCCCTAGGCGCCGGGCCATTTCGCCGCCCCGCGCGCGGGTCTCGCGGCTTCGGTGAAGCTGCCGCAGGCATTCCCGTGGAGGGTCCGCTGGTCTGCGGCTCTGGTGGAGCTGCCGCAGGCATGCCTGCGGCAGGCCACCAAGGCGAGGACCAGTGGACCCTCCACAGAAATGCCTGCGGCAGGTCCACCAGAGCCGCGAGACCAGCAGACCCTACGCAGGCACGGCTGCGGAAGCTCCACCGGAGCCGCCAGCCGCCTCCCCGGCAAAATGCCGCACCCCCCATAACGCTGGTGCCCTAGGCGACTGCCTAAGTCGCCTAAATGAAAGCGCCGGCCCTGAGTAGTCCCTTACACCAAGAGTAGTTCCAATTAAATGAATGAGACCACCTAAGGAGTAAATTACCTCTGGCTCTTAATAAGGATGGAAAAAAATCTGGTTCTATATTAGAATATAAAATGAATAATGACATCGAGCAATGGAAACATTTGGTGGGCTGAAGCAAAGAGGGGGGACTTAGGAAAACATTTGGTTAGTTCTGTCTTTGGCCCAAATTCTGGGTTGATTCACCTACCTCCACAGTTATTAGTAATGGTGTTTTCAATACATTTGTAAGACTGGCACTTTACAGAATGTGAGTAGATGCTATCACTCGTTCACAGATAGGAAAATTGAGGCAAAAGAGAGGAAGTACGATTTGCCAAGGTCATTCGGCAAAGTTTGTTGGAAAAGTAGGGAACAAAGCCCTCTACTCTAACACTAAACCAGATAAATCACACTGCTTCAATGTCAGTAAAACATTTCCAGAAGATTTTCCTCCTATGGTGAAATACTATTTCTTCTCATCTCTCAGGCAATATTCCATGAAAAGAACTGATCTTGTTACCATAGGCCAAAGGCTATATTCTATCCCAGTGACTGTCATAGAAGTTCCATAAATGGAATGAAGGCAGGATATAGCACTAAATAATTTAAAGCTGCCTAAACACATGCTATCCAAGCAAATTAATAGTGTAAAAAACCCACAAAAAAAACCTCTTCTTAATTTTCTTTCTCCTCTCTGCAATATTCTTTTCCTTTTTGCATTATTAAGTTCCCCTTCGCAGTCAACAAATTTTCATCAGATAGCAGATGGAAATGTGTATTTTTTCAATTCAAAAGTGTTCTTAGCCTCCTTAGTGTTATTAACATTTCTCTGAGGAATACACTGATATTAAATTTATTTAATGTGAGGATTTTGGCACAGAAGCAGAAATTCTAGTATGAGGGGAAAAATTCCACGTGAATGTAATGTCTATTCCAACAGCCCAAAACAACTGGAAGAGATAGTTGTAATTAGCACACTATTCCATTCTTTCCGTGAGATAATAAAGATAGCCTGCTGGTAGTGTTTTTAAGAGATTGTATGCTCTTAAGGAACAGTAAACAGAGAAGCCTTTTAAAATGTTGTGGGTTTCTCAGAGTAAGGAACATTTTTAGGAACTGAATCAGCCTCCCAAAGATACCATTTCTACAACACAGAGCTATTTAGGCTCTATATAAATAACCAATTTCAGATCAGGCAATTTACAAACCATGCCGCGGGTGTTGTTGGATGCTACTGGTGTGGTTCTCTGCTCTGTTCAGTGATTATATCAGTCGGCTGCGTGTGTGTGTTTCCTCTGTGTGCTGCCCCGGCTCTGCAGATCGCTGGCACAGCAGACCCCTAAGAGAACCCCCAAAGACCACAGACTATAGTAAGGTACAAAGGCACCCGGCCAGGTTTATTGTTGAAAAGAAACACAGTCTCTAGCTCGCCAGATTAGATATCGACAGGTCTGCTAGTACATATGTGCTCCCTGACAATGGACACAGCTCAGTCAGTGGCGGGACTTACCACTCCCCCCTAGGCTGGACAAAGATGTCCACTCAGGGATGCGTTCTTATACACAGATACAAACCGGTTAACCATAATTAAATGTACTGAGGTACAGCCCCTCTGTTAGGGGGGTGACTTTCTCACGGGTTGGTTGGTTGCTTTCTCAGAGGTTGGTTCGAACAAATCTATCCATCATACTGTCTATCTATTGTATTGTCCTTTCATATTGTCTATTAATCATTGTCTATCCATTATATTGTCCTTTTCTATTGTCTTTAGGCTGGGTTTGCCTGTTCCTTGTTTTCTGTGTGGGATGTGTTCATACCCAGCAGTTCTGGTGCCGCTCTGGCACATGTTCATCTTATTAGTGATATATTAATATGTGCTTCTAGTAGCCCTCTTCTTGCCAACTTCTGTGAATGGGACCTGCCTCTGGCTCACAGCCCAGCTTTGCTTAACCTTATCTTGACTCAGAGGGGTAGCTGTGTTAGTCTGGATCTGTAAAAGCAGCAGAGAATCCTGTGGCACCTTATAGACTAACAGACGTTTTGGAGCATGAGCTTTCATGGGTGATTACCTACTTCGTCGGATGCATGTAGTGGAAATTTCCAGAGGCAAGTATATATATGCTAGCAAGCAAGCTAGAGATAACGAGGTTAGTTCAATCAGGGAGG
>NC_133770.1:138507734-138547702 GCF_003597395.2 Chelonoidis abingdonii
ATTGAACAAAGACTGTGAATGGCTTGCCAACTACAAAACCAGTTTCTCCTCTCTTGGTTTTCACACCTCAACTGCTAGAACAGGGCCTCACCCTCCCTGATTGAACTAACCTTGTTATCTCTAGCTTGCTTGCTAGCATATATATACCTGCCCCTGGAAATTTCCACTACATGCATCCGACGAAGTTGGTAATCACCCATGAAAGCTCATGCTCCATAACGTCTGTTAGTCTATAAGGTGCCACAGGATTCTCTGCTGCTTTTACGTCTTGACTATTACTCTAGTTCAGGCCTCAGGCCTTATACTGGGCCTCTGATACAAGATTTTATCTTTCAGGGCCTCATCTTACTACAGCAGGCATGTAACAAAACTGTTTTAAAGTTCTTTGAGAGAGCAACCTCCAATATAGGTCTCACAATCACAACTCCCCTCTTAAGACTGAGGTAAAAAATGCAAAGACTTTCCAAAATATAAATAAAGGAGGCTCAGAAAGAGCTGTGATCTGGCATTAATGTGCATGCAGTTAGACTCACATATCTCATAGAACTGGAAGGGACCCTGAAAAGTCATTGAGTCCAGCCCCCTGCCTTCACTAGCAGGACCAAGTACTGATTTTTGCCCCAGATTCCTAAGTGGCACCCTCAAGGGCTGAATTTACCACCTTGGGTTTAGCAGGGCAATGCTCAAACCACTGAGCTATCCCTCCTCCCATACAGTAATGGAGTTTCAAAAACTCATCTGCCCAGCAGGAAGGAAGGATCTCTGTACAGGAACTCCTTGTTATTCAGTGGACTCCATTCTTCAGGGCAAGAAATCTCCTACAGAACTGATGAAACTTTAAGGCTCAGGAATAGAAAACCAGTTTTGTCCCATACAGATGGACAATCAGAAGGTATCTGGTGAGAGACAAAGATCTTTGAGCCAAAGGCTTTAATCCCTGTTCCTATATTTGATGACTCCTTTTGTCTAAACCAAGAACTTTTCACCTGACGCCTTACCAGACAGCCTCAGAAAAAAAGAGTCTCTCCTCTGCAGTAACATTGTCAGATGGCTCACATTGCTTTAGGATGCTGGTCAGCAAGGAGTAAGGTGCAACCTCTCTGAGTTTTCGCTCTGATCTTTTTACTTGTCCACTTGATCTTCCATGCTGAGCCCATCCTGATAAACCTTACTCAGTAGCCCCAGTTGGGCCAGCTAACATATTGTCTCCCTTTCCTGTCTCCTCCTCTCTCAGGAGGATTCTGAACTAAGAGTGGGATCCACAAAAGCACCTAAGTCCTGTTTTAAGTACCCATGCCACTGTGATCCACTAAACCTCTGCCCAGCTGCCACCTAGCAGCTTGGGGGTCCAAATGCACTTAAGTTTCTATGTATTTTTTTCCCTTGGGCTCATGTAGTGAAGCCTCTGTCTAGGTTTTTGGATGCCTATCTCCAGCCTAAGCCCCAGAGCTATTCACAACCTGGGAAAGATGGATTTTCAGCTGCCTAAATCATGTCCAGGGGCCAAATCTGGTAGGCAGCCTCTGAACATACCTACTGGATCAGGGCTCTCAGCCAAATTCACACACCACCATCTGGAGGGGCAGGGGAAGAACCTTCCTTATAGCCTTTAGCCCAGCGGTTAGTGTATTCACAGAGGATGTGGGAGAGCCCTAGATCAAGTCTGCCCTGCTCTGCCACTCACTCCCCAGCTATTTTGTTTCAGGCCCTGCAAGCATCTTAAGCAGCAGAGAACCCTGGTTCATGCCTCCTTGTAGCCTGGACATAGGTACCTAAATCTAAGAAAAGAGAAGGGCTTACTCCACACCCCTCTGGTTGGCATCTCCCATTGATTACCTTAGGCAGCTCACCACTTAGCGTGCTGACTTGACGGAGTGCACTTAAGGTGCCTGTCTCTCCCCGTGCAATGTATAGTGAACCTAGATGCCTAACTCAGGCTTTATGGATCGCAGTGGTGTTCCTGTGATTTTCTAGGTGCTGTGACGCTCAGCATTGAAATGCCTAAGCCTCTTCATGGATCCTACCTAGTCCTGGGGAAATTCTGCACTACTGCATGTGTGCATAATTAATGAGACATGCATATTTTTATTTTTTTGGTGCAGAAAAAAGCTTCTGCCAAAATGTGCTGTATTTCTGCATTTTGCCCATCAGAGGGTGCTGTGGTGCAAGAACAGCAGTACCTCCAGCAGAAAATAAGTTCTGCAGTTCTGCATTTTGCCTACCAGAGGGCGCTCTGGCAATAGAACACGGCAGCAACTCCCAGCCAGCTAGAGAAGAGAAAGAGCCTGACAGGGGCTGCCCCAAGCATGGCAGGCAGGCTGCCTTCAGCGGCTTGCCTGCAGCATGTCCCTGGTCCCGCAGATTCGGCAGCATGCCTGCGGGAGGTCCTCTGAAGCCGTGGCACCAGCGGATCCTCCGCAGGCATGTTGCCGAAGGCAACCTGCCTGCTGCCCTCGCGGCTACCAGTACAGCACCCCCCCGTGGCTTGCTGCCCCAAGCACGTGCTTGGTGTGCTGGTGCCTGGAGCCGCCCCTGGAGCCTGACTTCTTTGCAGCGACTGTCAGACCAGGTCAGGAGACAGGGGCTATGGGGAGACAGACAGCACAGAGTGCTGGGGAGTCAGACAGGAGCTCATAAGGGCTAGTGGGGGAGCACAGATGGGACAGAAGCTGAATGGGAGTGGAGGCACAGGGCCACAGTGGGGATGGAGGTGCAAGGCCACATGGTGATGGGGGAAGGGTGCAGAGCTACATAGGGACAGAGGGAAGCTGAGTGGGGGCACAGAGACACATGCGGACAGAGGGTGGCTGGGCGGGGTCACAGAGCCACATTGGAACAGGGCAAGGGGGTGCAGGACCACATAGAGATGGGGGAGTGGGTGTCTGAGGGAGGATGGAGGGACACGTGGACAGAGGACGCAAGGACACAAGGGGGTGCAGAAACACATGGGGATGGGGGCAAGTGTGCCTGATTGAATGGGAGAGTGTGGGGGTCAGCCAGGGTCTGCATGGAGGAAGCTCCCTAACAATCCCCCCACCCCCCTCCAAAAACTGTTCCATTCTTTTCCCACTCCTACTCAACAATGCTCCAATTTCACGCCCAGGCTCCTTTCCAGCTATTTACTTCCCTCTCCCTCAGCTCCTCCATTACCCCTGACTCCCCCAAGCCTTTGCATTGCTTCTGAGAGATGCCAGAAATATGGTTTTGTATTGTAGTTTAAATAAATTATTACTCATAGTTCTGTATTAACATGCCCAATAAGGAATCTATTTGTCCAAAAAAAAATTCAAATCTGTCCTTATCTTTGCTTGAGAGATGGCAACCCTAAGTTTGTGGTTCATAGAACAAAATATTAAGGCTTTTCAGGCTAATTTAAACTAACGTGGTGTAAGTTTGTCCTTTCTAGGAGTGAGTGCATTTTTTTATTTTTTATTTTTTTGGTAAATGTATGAATGGGCAATAGTAAGTCAGAAACGTCAATTGCAAGATAAATTTAATCAAATACAGAGAGTGAAATTACATGTGACTGATTAGTACTTTGCAGGCTTTAGAATTTGTGCATGAAGTGTTAGCTACAAAAGCAGTTGTTTCAAACCTGAATAGTAAATATAGCGAGGAAAGTTAAGAGAGTTGACTTCTGAATCTCGTTGGTTTGCAGACAGATGCTGTGCATACTGGATGACTACTGCCATAATATAGGAAAATAAAGACATTTATGAAAAACTAAACTGTGGAGTCAAGGGTAGAAACAAAATTGATGATTGATACAGGTGAGCTGAAGACTCAGATGTTACCACCCCACTGAGACACAAACCAGAAGCGAAGAGCAATGTTGGAAGGACTCTCACACAAAAAAAATTGCAAGTGATTGCAGTGGAAGATGCGGAAGATAGTGTATTGTCTTTCTCCAAATCAACAAAATCCACAAATGCCTTTTCCATAATAATCAAAAGCTTTCTAAGTCATTTACCTTTAATTGACAACTTCCCTGATGTATCTGGGAATCTGTTAAAATAGTTTGTCAGTTTCCTGTTCTCATTGAAGGTCAATCCTGCAAGATATTGAGCATTCTGGCCCCTGTCCAGCCCCCTTGACTTCAAGAGAATTAATTACTTGTTTTAAATGCATTCCTGGAATAGGGGCAGAGTGCTCAGCACCTTGCATGAATGAGCCTCAGCTGAGCGTAATCCCTAGAATCATATTTCTGAAGTTAATACTCCTAATTACAAAGTTAGGGTTCTCCACCAGCAACTGAATCTATATGGAGAGATTCCAGCACCTGCGCTCAACCCAGTGAAACTCCAAGAGGCATTACATGTGCACAAGGATTACTCTACAAAGATCTGATTGCAGGATTAAGACCTAAAAATGTACCATTCACAAATATCCTTCAAATTCGCTTTCCTACCAAACACTGTTACCAATAAGTTCATTCTCTAGAATATTTGTTGAAAGCAAACTGTAAGGGCAAACTTATTTAAAATTTCAAACTAACATTCATGGAAAAATCCCTGTCGTCTTTGCTCACTTCTGCATACAGTAAAACACAAAAACCATGACTATTCTTACAACCAAGTACATATTTTCTAACAGTTACACCTGGGGGAATTCTGTGCCAAAAAATTAAAAATTCTGCATACAATATTTTAAAATTCTTCATACTTTATTTATCAAATAACACAATATATTCATGCCTGTGTCAATTATTTTGGTAATTTATTTCAAAATACCAATGAGCAAGTATGTCTGTAACAATAGAGACAACAAAAAAACATTCCCCCAGAAGCAGAGAGTTAAAGGAATGCCAGCACCCACATGAATCCTCACTGCAGGACCAAGGTCTTTGTTACCCAAACATAGGAGAGATGGGGAGAAGGCAGAGGCAGATTAGTCAGTTGAGAGAATGCATTAGCTCATTGGGGTCTGTCCCGAGTCTCTTCCCAGGGTAAGGTGAGGGGGCGCCCTGCTTCTCTGAAGGCAAATGGACCCCAAGACTGACTTAGCTGCTCCTAGCCCTCCATTCTTCTTCAGCTTTCCCTCCTTCAGGCTCCTTGCCCCAATGATTGTTCTCCCTCAGCTGATCCTCCCACCCTCATTGCCCCCTCCCTCAGGACACAGCCCTATGCCCTCACCTCTCCCTTCCCCTGGAGATTGACTCCCCTTCCCATCCACTGGCCCCCAGGCTCCAACATCCCCCGCCACCACTGGTGACCCTCTTATCCCCCCAGCACCACTGGAGACCCTCTGGTCCCCCCACCTATGCCGACTGATCCTTTCCTTGCCTGCCCCACTATAAGAAGCCCTAGCACAGTGGGGAGCACAGGCCATTGACTGCACACAGGGGGGAATCACTCTGCAACCCCCACCCACCCCAGACACGGTCTCAGTGGCGAGGCTACACCCAACCCTGACAAAATGCAAGGGCCAGGTCTGCTCCACAACTGCTCCAGAAACATCCCAGGGCCAGGCACATTGTAATAGCGAACAAGAGGGACAGAGTCTTGCACACATGCCCAGCTCTGTCTCCTCAGCCGTGGATGGTGATTTATGTCTCCCCAGGCTGCTTCTGACAGCTGAACCAACATGCCCATTTGGGACCATTGCCGGGAAGGGGCATGTGACACCTTTCACAGCTTCCCTCTGCTTCTGCATCAGAATCTATTATTCTGTGGGGAAACAAAAAACAAATATTCTGGGGGACATGAATTCGGCATACGCACAGTGGCTCAGAATTCCCCCAGGAGTAATCAGTGAACTTAAGACCTTTGTGGCTGCAGCTGCTGTGCTAAATGGGAACTCGTTGGTGATCCACTGGAATGTCTTTGCTTTGGAGTGACTTAGCTAGTAGGCGGGGAAGTAACATCTATTTTCCCCATAGCCAGGACGGGTAGGGATGGTGTCCCTAGCCTCTATTTGCCAGAAGCTGGGAATGGGTGACAGGGGATGGCTCACTTGATGATTACCTGTTCTGTTCATTCCCTTTGAAGCATCTGGCATTGGCCATTGTTGGAAGATAGGATACTGGGCTAGATGGACCTTTGGTCTGACCCAGTATGGCCGTTCTTATGTAAAGAGAAAAATCTTAAGGCTTTTATTATTTGCTATTCCCTCCCACCCCTACTTAAATTGTGAATCATTCTGTAAAAGAAACTGTAGAGACTTTAGTCAATAGGAGCATTCATTTTATTTCTCATCTGAATTCCACTGGATGTCAGTCACAGCAACAGGGCCCCTTTGAAGTTGTTGCATAGCTAAAGAAATAAATATGAAAGAAAATTTCAAACAGACAACATTTTTTCCCCCTGCTTGGAGCAGAGTTTTGAAGACTTTAAAAGCTGGTTCCAATCAGGAGAAAAAAAAATTAATGTTTGAAATTCTCTCCTTCAAGCAGCTTGGTTTCCTCCTGAGCAGTGGCAGTTTCAAAGGGAGATACTGATTCTGACTGAGTGACAGCTGCTCTGACTCAAACTGAAAGTAAAATGAAAGTTTTCTTCTGACCAAGTCCCAAGCCCCCTAGTGTTTCAGAAACATTTAAAAATAAATTCTTAGAGAAAACTTTAAGACAGAAGCAAGTCGATAAATGAACATCCATAAAAACTGAAACATGATGAGAATAGTGCAGTTATAAACAAGCTCAGACATTGGAGGGAATTTGTAGTTAAATTAAAAAAAAATCTTAGTTCTACCCTTTATCATAGCTCAATATCAATGTTAGACATGGTCAAACCATTAATTATGAATTAGAGACCTTTATTCTGCTTGCAGTTCACAATCTAATCACCATTTCTGCAAGGTACTCGATATGTGTAATTATTCACTGAATAATCATTGGGAGTAAGTTTCAGTCTAGGAGATGTTCACTAATGTTGACCACATGTGCCTCATTATTTGCAGTTTTGATATTGTTTGTTTCCTGATTGGAGTGAAACTCTTAAAAACAGGAGAATGACAAACAAATGGCAAAAAGCAAACAACTAATAGAGAAAGAAAAGACTCCTATTCATCCAAAAGTATTCTTTTTCACATGCTAATATTGGAGTTCCTATGAAGAACAGCCACTCTCCAAATATTTAGGTCACTAAACACTTTCCCCTGAATGTCTGCAAAAAGTTATAAAAAACCAAACCCACAATAACCACACACACACACACACACACACAAAGTGGCATGAACAAGATCAAATTGATCTGGATCTTCATTCATAAAGAACTAAATATTTGTGAACACTTGTTTTGCAATAATTCTCCAGCTCTACTCAACACATAGATCAGAAACTTGCTTACATCAATGTACCCTGCCAAATATATATATCCAATATTAGCTATAACCCTGAGGAACAACACTCACCATATATGGCACGCAGACCTGTGCACAGACCATCTTCCAGTTCATCATCCTATTATAGGTGAGAGACATGTATACCTTGCCTCTTACTCACATATACAGACCAGAGAGTTGACCCTTCATTCTTTTCCAACTTCCTGTTTTTGTCAACATATCACAACATATCACTTCAGACCTTCTGTACACAATCCAGAGAAAGAGTTCCTTCCCCACGGTAACATTTCATTATAAGATCTGTCTATCCTCCTTGGCTTCCCTCTGTGGGCTAGTAACCTCCCCATCCATATTCACTAGCTCAAAGTGAGTCAAAGAAAAAAAATATCAGGTTGCAACAGTTATGCTCACTATCTTATATGTTGCTCAGACACACTGTAACTAGATACTGTACAATAATTAAAAACATGCAAAGTTCAAAACTCAAACAGTCTCAGCCCTTCATAAAAGCTCATGTATCCTAGAATAAGCAACCAAAACATAAAACAGAAATAAAAAGCAAGAAAGTTTAAACAACTAATTGAACAAAAAAGCCTTGCTGTGTGATATGAAACTCATCAAACCGAGGTGGGAAGAACAATCAGGTGGGATATTTCCAAAGGTGGCTTCAGCTGAAGATCCCATCTCAGCGATATCTGAAAAGCAAGACTAAGGCCAGGTCTACACTGCGACTTTAAATCGGTTTAATGGCCGATATACCGATTTAACGCTGTATCCGTTCACATGACGTCGTCATTAATATCGATTTTACCGCCTCCTTAAATCGATTTCGGAACTCCTCCCAAACGAGAGGATAGCCGCAAATTCAGATGATAAACCGGATTAGGGTTCGTGTGGACGGAAATCGACCGTATTGGCCTCCGGCAGTATCCAGAGTGCACCATGACCGCCTGGACAGCATTGAACTCGGATCAGCGGCAGGTAACAGGAAACAGCCCGTGAACTTTGAATTACATTTCCGCTTGTCCAGCGTGAGCTCTGATCAGCACGGCTGGCGATGCAGTCTCAATCCAAAAAGAGCTCCAGCAATGGACCGTACGGGATAACTAGGTCTGATCGCTGTATGGGGAGACAAATCTGTTGTATCCTGCTCCGTTAACAGAACACGAAAGCCAAAAGCGTTGAATAAAAAACTGCAGGATACACAGCGCTGCGTGACAACGTAACGGAAGCCAGAGACTCAAATGACGCTCATGAAGGGAGGGGGTACGGAGGACTCCCGTATCCCACAGTCCACAGCAGTCTCCGAAAATTATTTGCATTCTTGGCTGAGCTCCCAATGTCGTAGGTTCAAACACAGTGTCGGTGTTCAGGGAACAGCTCCTCAGTTTATCCCCCCCCCACCAAGTGAAAAAAAAGGGAAAGATTGCTGTGCTATGCGTTGCTCAATGCACTCTACGAAAAAGGCGCCAAAGGGTTTCTGCTGCTTCACAAAGGGAGGTGAAGGCTGTAACCAGCAACCACATCGGGCAAATGTTCTGCCCCATCAGGCACTGTGCTCTCAACACGGAAGTGGGAACTATGGGATAGCTGAGGAACAGCTACCCACAGTGCACCGCTCCTTAAATCGATGGTAGCCTTGGACCAGGGACGCAAGCAATCGATTTTGTGATTGCACTGTGGACGCGCAAACCCGATTTTATAACATCGGTTTTGTAATATCGGTTTAAACTACTTCGAATTAATCGTGCAGTGTAGACGTAGCCTAAGACACTGGTAGCTTCAGTAGACCTCAACTCTTGTGGATCTTCCTGTGATGCATTCCCAGATACAAATCCCAAATGCTGTCCCACTCTAGATCTTCATCTAAACACTACCCTCTTCAGGTCACTTTGGTCCAGATCTTAAAACATTTTTAGGTGCCTATTTTCAATCAAAGTTAGACACCTAAATACTTTGAGGATCATCATCCATGTCACACTTCCCATTAGTACCTGGCCCAGGCTGGGAAAGCTAATGATCCAACCAGCGGACCAAATTCAGTTATGAATCCTGGACATGTGGCACCTGAGGCACATGGCATATATACTAGTAAGAAGAGGATCTGGGCCACATGGAGGATTTAGTTATGTCTTGTTGCCTCCAATGTTTGATTCCCCCCATTCTTCCTGACACAGGTTCCAGACAAACGGTAAACCACTACCAAGAGTTTCCCTTAATCACTTCTGCATATTATAGAGCTCATTAAATAAACTGAATTTAAAATTAAGTAGTTGAAACATATTTTCTTGCATGTTTTTGCCTAAGTCTGTACAACACTGCTGAAAGAATTAGGTAGCTTTGAAAATCTCAGCCTTGAGGGATCTGGAAGTCACATTCTCATTCATTTTAAGTGGAATTGAGTGTCCAAGTCCCTCAGGCAAGTTTGCAAATCCCATTCTAAAAACACTGGAATATTCTGCTCTTCTGAAGTATAAAACTGCAAGATACCATGTTTGCTGCTGGTACGTGCTGGTTTTCATGTTAGTTCTGAATGAGATTTTAATATCTGTAAGAGCAGATGGTGTAGTTCATGTTACTCAAACCAACTGAAAAAGAAAAGTTTTTCCTTGATATTTCTGGAATCACATAGTACACTCTGAGGAACTGAATCTAGAAGTGACAGGTCAGGAAAGCCAACAGGAGAGCTCTACATCAACAGAAGCTGATAAATCAGAAGGGATGTAAGGGAAGCAGAAAGAAGTTTAAAACATGTGGATGCATCTACTGGGAAATCTTTATAATAGAACACTGGCTTTATGGTGCCTTGTAAATGGATAACAGAACAGCTCCACAGGAAATGAGAAGAAATAGAAAGTACAGCTGAGTAATACGGAAAATAACCCACAGTTATCCCTGAGTATTTGGCATATCCAGATGAAGATAATGGTCATTTATATCAAATAATTCTACATAGTTTGCTGCTTTCTCTTCCAATTTTGCCATCAGCTCACCCATACTATAGGACTGGCTTCAACAGATAGTTGAGGGTAAAATTAAGCTATTAGAATTCATTCCATTATCCAAGAAAACTGAAGAATACAGAATTCTCATCTAGAGGGAAGGAAGACATTGCACAGAGTTCTTTATCAGTTGAAACAGACCACTTGAAGTTTAACCCCCTGAAGTTTATTTCTTCCATTCACTCACTTTATAGCTTTTCTCCATTAACCTGTCTGTCCATGCTTCATGTGTACAATAAGTATAACAGTTCTTCTCGTTCCTACTGGAATGTTGCAAGTATTAAGATAAAATGTATATAGGGTTTTGTGTCTGCCACAAGAAAAGCAATACCTGTTTAATTCACAGGACTGCTCTGTCCAAGTAGCTGAATTGCTTCCAGCCTAACTTCCCATATTTTCTGATCTACTGGTGACCCATGAACAACAGTCCCACCAGGGACATGGGCCCCCTGATTCCAGGTCCACTGATCAGGATATAATACCTAGTTAAGTGAAAAGTACTATTATCCTAGATTTTGCTGATTGTTAAAAAGGTAATTCAAATAGTATGCTCAACGGTTTATCCTGCATACAATATTACCAGTAAGGTCAACTCCTAATGTAGACAAAATTTCTTGAATTCACACTTGGCTGATCCATTCTGTAGTTAAGCGCTGAAGAATGTTGTTACTGCTCTCAAGGACTCAGTCAGCAGCAAAAGTCTTTGCTGTCCCTAGGCCACACAAAATATTAAGGCAAAGTACCCCAACAGTTTACATAAATATTTAATGCCTAGTATACTAGCAACTGCTTTGCCAAGTTCATATACCAAACAGTAAACGTGTAAATATCTACTTTAATACATGGCCTAACTGTAAATTTCAGCCTCTGGTTCAGGCCTCAAATTTTGCACCAAATAGTGCTCAAGGCTCTTTCTCAACTGTGCATTCAACGTAAGCCAAGCTGTGACAGGAGAACATAAGTATGGAGTCTTCTCTGGTTGAATATCAACACATTGTGCCCATTGAGGATCTCTACGGATGCTCATGGATTTTCAGGCTTTAACATTTGATTTGAATCTATTACTTTGTTGATATACAAACGCTTATAGTGAAACATTCAGTCCATTATTGGTTGAGAATGTCAGTGCCTCCAAGCTATGGTTGTTAAGCCCATATTAATAAATAAATAAATAAATAAATAAATAAAAAATCAAGTCTTGCCCTTGACAGACTTCAGCATCCACTCCCTGAACTCTCTTTTCTAGGAGAAGCTGTAGCAATATCTACAATCTTCTCAGTTCCTCAAGACTATCAGGGATCAAGAAGAATATCATTTTCTGGCAATGGACAAAGATAAAACTTATCTTAGATTAGTCAGTTGCCCTTGATACTGGTTTTCACGGGGTGTTGCTGTCATGACTGCAGACTGTAGCAAGGACAGATGGAGTTACAATGGAGTGTCCCTGGGTGCTATAATCAGTATTATTAGGCAATCTCCCTTCTGCTATGAGAGCTCTGTGGTTTACTATATTAAATTATCCTTCCTCCCCCCCTGTTCAATGTATAAGTGAATCAATTAAGGGAGCTAGTAACAGGTGTTGCAGTCAATGTGAAATATAATAATCAGGACCAGAGATCTGTCTGCATCTCAGACTCAGGGTATGTCTATGCTACAATCAGAGGGCATGATTGTGCAGTTTGTGGAGATGTAATTCAGCTAGCTAGATCACTGCTGGTAGCAGTGAAGATGTTGTAGGAGTAAGATTTTATATTTGTATTAGAGGTTATAATGATTGATGGTTATAATAACGTAGTATATATTAAATGTATTAATGTATTATTTGATCATCCTGCCAGCCACCCTTTTTGATTTCAATGTAAGGACTGACCAGAACAATCCTTATGAGTGATTATGGTCACCCTTTTGTTTTAGGATAAGTTATCATGTCTACTATGGTTTCCTATATGTATCATAAATTAAGCACTCTAGTTAACTATGCATTTCTTTGTGTCAAGGTTTTTTCCCCCACTTTGAACTTTAGAGTACAAATGTGGGGACCTGCATGAACGCTTCTAAGCTTACTTACTAGCTTAGATCTGGTAACACTGCCACCACCCAGAATTTCAGTGTCTGGGGCACTTTCTGTCCCCCCAAAACTTTCCCCTCCCTGGGTTGCCTTGAGGGACTTCACCAGTTCCCTGGTGAACACAGATCCAAACCCCTTGGACCTTAAACAAGGAGAAATTTACCATCCCCCTCCTTTCCCCCACCAATTCCTGGTGAGTCCCAGATCCAATCCCCTTGGATCTTAAAACAAGGAAAAATCAATCAGGTTCTTAAAAAAAGAAAGCTTTTAATTAAAGAAAGAAAGATAAAAACATCTCTGTTAAAATCAGGATGGAAAATGCTTTACAGGATAATCAGATTCCTATAGACCAAGGCCCACCCCCTAATCTTAGGTTCAAAGTTACAGGAAACAGAGGTAAATTCTTCCAGCAAAAAAAAACATTAACAAATTGAGAAACAAACATAAGACTAACACGCCTTGCTTGGCTAATTACTTACAAGTTTGAAGACAGACTGAATCAGAAAGATTGGAGAGCTGGACTGATGTCCCGTCCCTCTCAGTCCGAGAGCGAACAACGAACAAACAAAAAGCACAAGAACTGTCCCTCCCACCAAGATTTGAAAGTATCTTGTCCCCCTATTGGTCCTCTGGTCAGGTGTCAGCCAGGTTTACTGAGCTTCTTAACCCTTGACAGGTAAAAGAGATATTAACCCTTAACTATCTGTTTATGACACTTTGTTTTAAGGCTTAGTAATAAAGAGACAGGATCTTGTATTGTGTCTATGTTAATGAGATTAGAGGAATGTTAAAGGCCTGGGCCACAATGTGAACTGTTTTGATTACAAGATTTAGTAAGGTTTAATTTACAATGCCTTTTTTGCTCAACATAAAAACTGCTGTATACCTTTGAAGGTCTCTGTAAAAGACTGTTTGTCTAAATGAGGAATGTATGCATCAGGAAAAGATAAGGTGTGAAGGCCATTGTTATAGCCAGATGGTCAAGGAAGAAGGAGTGAAGAGACTTAATGACGCCAGAGAACCATCAACACACATCCATAGTTAAGGAAGAGCAGATTGATGACCTTGAGGTGGAAGCTGGCACCCCTAAAAACAAGACAATTGATTAAATCGAAACCAGGACCGGATGACCCTCTCGGAGGTGTTTTGCAATGTTAACATCAAACAATAACACCAATTAGGGAGTAACCAGTCAAACTGACAAAGCAAAATCCATAGACCTCAATGAAGTGGAAGGACTACAAGAACAGAGTGCTTTGCCATGGGCTTTGGGTTCATCTTGCCAGAACTCCAGGAGCATCGGATCGCGACCGAAAGAGCCCGCCTCCCCTCTGCAACCAATCTGGCTGGTCACTAGATTGATCCAGACTCTGGACTGGTAACTGTAAATATCAACTGGCAGCAGTGTGTGTGTGAGTGTGTGAGAAAAGCATATGCTAACTGCTGTATTCTCAATAAATGTGGCATGTTGCCTTTTTCCCTGAAAAAGATCCTGGGTGCTTCTTATAAGCATAACAGTGTGGCAACACATGCTTCAGCACAGATCATACAAGCCTGGCCAGAATCCTGGGTAATGACTTCATTCAGCTATCCACCCTGCCACAGTTTCACTGTTCTGGTAGGTCTACATGTGCTGCAGTCATACCTTGTGATTGCATGTTAGACATACATTCAGATCAAATAGCCAGTCAGTTTCTTCAGTGTCTGCCAGAGACTTCAGATGAAAGGATAGTTAGCTGGGTGAAGCTCAAGCCATAAAACACATAAGATGATATCTTGCAAGTTGGAGGAAGCACTAGAGAAAATAACAGAAGTAACAGCATAATGTTTGGCTGCCTCTTATTATTAAGGTTAACACTGCAAATCATCAGCCTTGACTGCTTCTGGCTGGTCAAGAAAGTAGCATTAGCCAAAATGTTTTCCTCCCCTCCCACATCATCTGTCTGGAAGTTTATGGCATTCCTTAAAGATATAGACCTCTCCCTAGTCACCAGTGCCTTTTACACTCCAGATTAGATCACTGCAATTCACTTTGCCTGGGACTATATTTTAAGATCATATGATCACTTCAGTTAGTGCTGTCCCCATAGATCTACTTATTACACATGCATGCTAGTCTCCAAAGGCTTCCAATTTGTTTCAGAACACAATTCAGGGTGTTGGTTTTGATCTTTAAAAGATGAAAACTTTTCAAATGTAAAGCAATAGACTTTAAATGACTGCATAGTTCTGTACTTCAAATATTGTCCTTTTGCCTGTGCAGTGAAGCCCTGCATGTAAAAAGTTCTATCTTATTGACTATAGATCAAACTCATTTGGACATTTAAATCCACGCAATCCAGTACAGTCCTCTACAACACAGAAGAAAAACCCACTCCCCTTACTCCCAAATGTATAGAAACACGCTTTGCTGAGATCAGCTACTACTAGAAGTCTCTTCAGACAAAAGCTGAAATTATTCCCTGCATGATGGATTGAAATCACTTGCTGTTGAATGCACCACACATATACACACAGAGTGTTGTGAACAAATACAAGATTTTTACCTTCCAGTACTGCTCATCTCTTGACCTTTGTGGTCATAAACATTCAATCATAAGGGGAAAATAGAAAAGAAATATGAGCATTTTGAATGATTCTGCTATGCTTCATCAGTGACATCAAAGTATAACTCATTATATTAATTTATTTTTTCATTTACTGTTTGTCATAAACTTATGATCTGCTGCTAACTTTATTCAGCTGAAAGCAGCAGAAACAGAGACACTGGCAATAGAGCCTGCCATCTCTCACAAGAGACATATACACCTTTATCAGCTGCATATGGCTTTGATTCAAGTGATATCGGTTGAAATATAATGATATGCAAAAGCAGCAAAATGGCATTTTCGATTCCATAGCAAACAAAGCTACATCTCAAGACATTCCAAGATCTGATTATTGTTGAGTGCAACCTTCCCAGTTTTTAATGTCTTCCAAAACTTCCAGGAGATAGGCTGGCTAGAACCAAAGCATTAAACTTTGAATAAAAATAGTTAGAAAGAGAAAATAAGTTTACCTTCATAAAAAGTGCATTAATGGCTACTCATAGATAGCACAGAGGTGTTGGGGAGTACCCACTACACAGATGGTGAAGGGGTTACTGTGGGCCTGAAAGGCCAGTTGTGCTATCTGGCTGCACCTTAATTACAGATAAAGTCCAGCTGAGGAGGGGCAGGGTGGTGATTAGGAAGACAGAACATTTAAAGCAAAAAGGGACTGGCTGAGCAGACCAGGCTATACAGGCTTGGAGAGGCTGAAACTGGGTCTCGGAACTCAGGGGTGGCTTGGCCTCGTGGCCAGACAAACAGAGTGGGAAATAGAGGAAAAGGTTGGAAGTTATGTTGGAAAGTAAGGAAGAAGCAGCAAGGAATGAGCAATGGCTTCAGATTAGAAAAGAGCCAAAAAAAGAACAAATATCTGTATATGAAGAAGAGGGAGCAGACAGGGATGGAAAAAAGAGTAAGGAAAAGGATTGATATCTTATAATTGTCAAATCACTCGCTGAAGATGTAAAGATAGATGTTAATCCCTTGAAAAACAGCAGAATGGACTAGGCAAAGTATCAGAGGTATTAAGAACTAAAAGAATCCAGGGTGGAGATTTATTAGTAAAATGTACACCTAAGGAACAGGCTGTGAAACATCTTCAAGCTACAAATTTCGGGAAAATAATGTAATTTGCAAGTAACCTAAATTTATGACCGAAGAAAAGGGGATAATATATGGGGTTTCATTAGGCATGACTAAGGATTAAAATTAACAGGGGTATAGGTGAGGACCAAGTGCTGTCTGCTAAGAGACTGATTAGCAAGAGAGGGGGAGAACACAAATCATCCAGAGCTGTCCAAGTAACACTTAAAGATGAGATGCTACCCAATAGGGTTAAAATAAGATATGAACTATTCTGGGATAAACCATTATATCCCAGCCCCTTGAGATGTTACATATGACAATTTTATAATAGGTCACAATGCAGTTTGAACAACATGGTTCTAATGATTTTTTGCTGGAACAGACATAGTTTAATAACACATGGTCAGGAATTAAAGAAAACTGTTTTTGAAGTGGAAAACAAACCTGATGTGATATGTGTAGAAGATGGTTATTGAGAAAACTTATGTTTAGGCTTCCAAAATATGATATAATCAGAAGTGACAGAGAAATAACAAGAGGAGGAGGAGTCTGTATATTTATAAAGGAAGGTCTACCTTACATTGAAATAGCTGTACAGAATTTAAGTTTTCTATACAACACTCTTGAGATTCCTGTGTAGAATAATAGCACCTTTCTATGAATCTGTAATGTTTACAGCCATGTAAAAAACTAGACAGACAATCTAGAACTCAAAGAGTTACTTAGAGGTATCAAAGGCCTGTAGATTATTTGTGGAGACTGTAATAGCTGTAATGAATTATGGGAAAGCAGGAAAACTGATTATAATGCTAAATGCCTGGAACAGTTCTCTGACATGCACAACCTGGTATTGCTCAGTACTGGTGCACCTATTAGGTTTAATTCAGTGAATGGAATATTTTCATGACCAGATCTGGGAATTGCAACAAGCAATATCGCAAGTAAATCTAGAAAGAAGATGAAATGGGCAGTGAACATTTCCCTATGCTAATTACATATCAAGGCCAAGGTAACGCTGAAAACTCTGAAGGAATCCCTGCCTTAGAAAAGCAAACTGGGGACTTTAAAAGTAAGTGTGCTGAGTATTTAAGTAACAATTGTATAAGTGATAATCTAGAGGAATTTCATGATAATATAATCAAGGGAATTGTAACAGCAGCCAATCTAGCTATATGTAAGACATCAAAATGTCACAAACTCAGAAATACAATTCTCTGATGGAATTAAAATTGTAAAGCAGCAATTAAGAAAGAAAGAATACATCAAACAAGCAGAAAGTACAATGAATAGCAAGGACTTGAACTATAAGAGATGTAAAGCATTGGCACAAAGAATTATTAAAAAGGCAAAGAAACAGGAGTCGGCACCACCATGTTGCGTGACAGACACTTGACAAAATTACTGTACTTAGTGACAGATATTAGGGGATCAGGGGAGATTTAATGTCATTCAGTCATTCAATTTTTTGAAAAATTACCACGGACCTCAGATACATTGCTGACCCCTGCAAAGAAAGAGTTGGAGAAAATACTATGTGGTACAAAGTACAAAGTGGTTTCAGGAAAGGAAGATGCACAGTGAATCATACTGTAAGATTACAAACAAAAATACAAAATAATATGAGGAACAGAGAGTTCATGGCAGCTGTCTTTTTGGACGCTGAAAAAACATCTGACTTGCTATGGAGAAAAGGCTTGCTGCATAAATGAGCTTCAATTGGAATAAGAGGGGGAATGTTCTGGTCGATAAGACTTCTTAAGTGATGGACCCATACACTTCAGTCTAGGCGCAGCTTTGGTGAATATTTATAAATCTGCTAATGGCACTTGACAGGGGAGTGTTATCAGCCCAACCCGGTTCTACACTATGATTAATGATCTCTCAGAGAGTTTACGGGCAGGACTAGGTACTACCCTATTTGCAGATGACCGTGCTATGTGATCCAAATATAGAAGCTCTTCCAAACAACTGCTTCAGCTGTCTTATAAGGAACCTGCTGCTTATGGTTTCCTCCCCATGCCAGTTGTCTCTGGTTAGCTCATTTAGCAAGCCTGCTCCAGGCTTCAAGTCTCCTGCAGGTAGTGCTCTCACTCCCTCTTACTCTCTTTGGTCTCTCAAACTCACACATAGCCCCACCACACTCCTTGAGAGGGCATTCACCAAGTGACTCACCTTCTTCATCCATCCTGGACAGAAAGTCTGCATTCTGTTGGTTTCTGCCGGGATGATGTATATTAAAACAAAAGGTCTGTAACGCAAAGTACCAGTGGGTAACCCAGGCATTTTTGTCTTTCATTGTCTGGAGCCATCAAAGTTATTGCATGATCAGTGATGAGAAGAAAGGGAGTCCCAAATAAATAATATCACAAGGCTTTCACTGTCCAGTGTATGGTTAGATGCTTCTTCTTGAGGATCATATAGGGGGTTTCATGTTTCAGGGAGTGATAGCTCAGTGATTTGAGCATTGGCCTGCTAAACCTGGGGTTGTGAGCTCAATCCCTGAGGAAGCCACTTAGGGATCTAGAGCAAAATCAGTGCTTGGTCCTGCTAGTGGCTGCAGGAGCTAGACTTGAGGGGGGAGGGATAGCTCAGTGGTTTGAGCATTGGCCTGCTAAACTCAAGGGTATGAGTTCAATCCTTGAGGGGGCCATTTAGGGAACTGGTGTAAAAATTGGTCCTGCTAATGAAGGTGGGGGCTGGACTCAATGACCTTTCAAGGTCCCCTCCAGTTCTAGGAGATTGGTATATCTCCTCTTACTATTATTAGCTTCCTACTTATATACAGAATAGGGTTTTCCAGACCATGGATCATCTGGGACAGTACCTGGTCCTGGTTTGAGGTGTTCATGTGTAAAATAAGTTCTTGTGAAAAATCTTGGCTACACAGTTCAGGTTAGTTATAAAGAATCCTTTTAATTTATTGGAATGCTTAGTCACACTGGGGAGACAGTGACCTGATTAAAGGCTGTTTTCTTAACAAGATCAATAAGCTGCTAGAGAGGCAAACTTGGGCACAAATCAACCTTGTGAGCCCAAGAAATGCCTGTACTTCCTCTTTTGTTTTCATGATGGGTATGTTGTCTTGGGCATCCACCGTTGCTGATCAAGGGTTACATTTTACCATTCCCCACCAGCTACTGTAAATATGTGGTCTCCCACTTCTCTAACGTATATTTATATGGCTTCATGGTTAAATTGGCATTCTGTAGGGCCTGAAGGATTGCAGCTATTCCCCAGAGTGGGTTGGCCAATCCTGACTGTAGATTACCATGTCAACCAGATAGGCCACCACCACATGGGGTTTATGCAGCCACAACACCTGGTCCATAAGTCTTTGAAAGGTGGTCAGGGTGCTTTGTAAATCAAATGGTGTATTAACAAACTGAAAAAGGACTATGTGGGTCAAGGAGGTTGTTTCGGCATGGGAATTGGGGGAGAGTGGGATCTGTCAATAGCCCTTAGTTAAGTCTAGTGCAGAGATATATTGGGCCTGGCTGAACCAATCGAGCTGGTCATTAACTCAGGGCACTGGATAGGCATCAGGGTTCTGACTGATTTGGTGGAAGTCTATGCAGAATTACACAATCCCATATGATTTAGGGACAAGGATCACCGGCCTACACCAGGAACCTCACAGTTCCTCAGTCACTCCTAGTATTAACATGTCTGGGATCTCTTTGTGTAAACTGAGACTTCAACCGCTCCAGGATAGGATAGGACTTTTGACTGAACTGGAGCCCTTATTTTATATGAAACTGGTGGATCACGAGTGAGGTTTGTCCTGGAAATGGGGAAAATACATCTTGGTATCTCCGTAACAGAGTGTCTAATTTCTTTCTCTGTTGAATGGATAACCCACCCAAGTAGGACCCCTTTAATACCTACCTCAATAGGTTCCATGCAAAAAAACCTCAAAACTGACCGAGCTTATCCTCTGAAGGACCCCATGGGGCCCTGCCATTTGGCTCGGAATTTGCTCTTTGAGCTAGAGAGCAATAGGAGGACTTGGACATCCTTATCCTGGATCCCTTATTATACTGCTGGACCTAGAACAGGTTGGCCAAAATGAAATGACCAAAGTACTCCAGCATCTCCCTTATTTGCTCGATAAGGACATTCGATGAGCAGGTTGGCTGGGTACAGTACAACAGTAATTGAACCCTGTTTTTTGTCCCAACTAACTTTCTCAACTTTGACTTAACATTCTTATTAAAGTGTTCCACTAGGCCATCAGTCTGAGGATAATGGACAAATGTGGGACCACTCCAGACCTTGAAGAGGGCCCAGACTTGCTGAAGCACTTGAGACAAAGTTTGTCCCCTGATCCATGATACTTTCCAAGGGGAGACCAACCCTGCAAAAGATTTGCCGTATCTCCTATGCAAGGGTGGAAGCAAAGATGTTCCCCAAGGGAATGACCTCTGGGTACCTTATGGCATAGTCAACTAGCACTAAAATAAATGTGTGGTTCAGGGAACTTTTCCCAAGGGGACCTACTATGTCAATCTCCACCCTTTCAAATAGAGGGGAGGGGAATTAAGGAAGCGCATCCCTTAGGTGCTACCTTCTGGCAATGGGCAAGATAGACAAAAATCTGCTACTTCCCAAAATATGCCCTGCCAAAAGAACCAGACCAGTAGCCTTTCAAGCATCTTTGCCTTACCTAGATGTGCAGCCATTGGAATGGAGTGTGCTATTCTCAACATTTCTCATCGAGTGGGTTTTGGAACCAGGAGATAGATTCTGGGCTCTTCTACATGAGGCTGTTTCTCCATCCAATATGAAATATCATTTTATAACTCAAAATGGGGAAATCATTGAGTGTCCTAGTGTGCCTTCCCCATTGATTGCAGCTACCTGGCTAATACATTCTTAGAGGGTCTAATCTTCATGCTGGTTAGTGATAGTGTCATCAAGTGAATAGTAGTCCAGGGTGGACAGAGTCACCATCTCTCATGGGTGAAGGTTGATAGGGAGCCCTTCCGGGAAGTCCCTTCCAGTGAGTCGTCTTCTTGCGACAGACTTCCTCCAGCTCCCCTGAGAGCATCCTCAGCACAGACCTAAGACCGATTCAGCCCTTGAAAGCAGCCTGGGGTAAAAGGCACCAAGTTTCTATTCAGGAGGTGTTTCTAATCATGACCCAAGGTAAAGGGCAAAGGAAGGTGCTCTGCTACCCATGACTGGAGATGCTACACCTGATCGCTACTTGTAAAATAATCAAGGTGATTAGGTAAATACACCTTTCCCCATGTATGCAGGAAATCTGAACCATTCAATCAGGTTCAAGAGCCTTGGGTGGGAGCAAGTCTCAGAGGAGGAGTGTTTAGTCACAGCCAGTCCTTAATCGTTCTCCCTGATGTGATCTTATCTTGATGGAGAACCAGGAAAGGTCTTAAGGCCTCCTTCTGCAGTGGGATTGAGGTCTTACCCCCTGTTAGACGAAGTGACACCCAAGATAGTCAAACTCCAGCATGGAGTACACTCGCCTCATGTATCCTGGTAGCCTACAGCAATAACATTAGATTGAGACCTCTTGACTGGTTACAGAACCCTTCCTTGGGGATTGGAGCCTTCAAGCACTGGGCCCTAGAGATACCCAGGGAGACAGGGTTTATATCCCTGCAGGTGCCTCCTGCCTCCGCATGCTCCAAAACCAGGCCCAGTTCCAAAAAGCCTTGAATGACTTCAGGGTGTGGGCTCTGAAACCAACCGCAGCTCCAAACACTTGAGACTTCTGCTTCCAAAATCTCCTCATCATCTCTATGGCCTCTGCAATGGTTTCTGGGTTGAACCAACAGACTCAGACTTGTATGGCTACTGAGAGAACTTTAAAATATTGCTAAAACAATGCTGTCCATGAGGTAGACTTCCCAGAGTCAACTCTTCCAAACAATTGCTTCTGCTCTAAGGAGACAGCTGCTTGTGGTTTCCTCCCTGCACCGGTTAGCTCATTTAGCAAGCCTGCTCCAGGCTTCAAGTTTCCTGCAGACAGCTCCTCACCCCGTGTGTTAGGAGCAGCAAAAGTGGAATGAAGGCATTTAATCTACTATCCCAGGGGAGTATGTATAATTCTGAGTGATATAATACATGTACATGATTAGGAGACTAGAATGATAGAGTTAACAGGGTATGTGATAATGAGTGAAGAAAAAAATGTATGGCATTAAGGAAGAAGATGGAGATTTTTTTACATATATTTTTGTAAGAAACTAATGCTTTGGGGTGTTAGCTGAACTCTAATTACACTTCCAACCCTTCACCCTTTGGGCTTGTCTTCACTGCAACTTTTCTCTTTACTTACTCCACTTGCATTAGCCAAGTGAGAGCACCCATACGGAAAAAACACTGGAGCTACACAGAATGATTGGATTAGTAGCTGAAGAATTATGTTAACCTGTTTCTGCAACCCCATGTCATTTCAGCAGCACTAGCGTGTCAACCCCTCCCCCCCCCCGCACCCACTTTAACTTAAAGCACCACTTAACAAAAGCAGAGACTAGTATGTATTAACAAGACTCTGTTTAGGGGCAAAATGCAAGTTATAGCATGAGCTAAAACTGCAGTGAAGACAATCCCAAAGGTTTTTTTGTTTGCAAATACAATGTGAATCATATTGAAATGTGGCAGGAGGAAACGCACTATGCAAATATAAGTCAAATCTCATTGTAACCGTTCCCTCTTCCACTGTAGTGCAGATAGAGATCACTGAAAGGATGTGCCAATCAATGTGCAGCAGGTTATGTCTTCTTATTCTTTCCAGAAGAGTAAATCTCATGAAAGTATGTGCAGTTATGCACTCATTCTCAAACTACATCAAATCTCAAAACAGATTAAAGATTAATAGGCATACTGCCCTCACATATGGATCATCAAGGATAGCAGGAAAAACAAAGTAAAGCTAACACTGTTTTAGTGAAAAAGAATATGTAAATTCAGCTGAGGTTCATTTTAATCATTGCCAGTCTCAAACTGAAGAAATCCTCCAGGATTAAAAGTTTTATAACTGCCACCTGAAGACCATTTAATGTATTGTTGTCGACAGTAGCAGCCATTGCTGTACTTTACTTGTACTACCACAAGCTGGAGAATTGCGACCTGCCCAACAGTAGAGTTGTACAGCTACATTTGAGAAATTTCCAAGCGTCTCTACCCAATTTGTAAGGGCTGTACGCTGAAGGGTTGTTTGTGTGTCACTACGGAGTGACAAGAATCCCTTCCACTTCCTTCCTCAGATGAGCAACTGAGGATTCAGCTTTAGTGTGCCAGATGCTGTGGGCCTGATTCTATATTGCCTTCTACAATGTGCTGTAGGTACGAGTACACAAAGTGGGTGTAAAATGCTACCAGCATATATAAATCCTTTACAGCCAATTATCACCCATGAAAATGACTACCCAAAGTGCAAGACAGTGAAGAATTCATTTCTGTATGTTCATATGTTGCTGCTAATCTATCTGCTATACATGGCACTTGCCAGTGGCTTTACTGAAAATGCACTAAAATTGATTCATTAGAGCAATTAAGAAACCTCTTTGTTTTCCTTCCAGGCTTGTCTCTTTCATACTGCAGAAGTGGCACTGAATGGTGATGCTGATGAAAATACTTATACCAACCCCTTCATTTCTGTTACCTAACTCAAGATTCCATCTCATTCAAGGAATCTGCCAGGAAAAGTATGTTTTTGGCACCAGCAGGATTAAGTGGATGCATCCTGTACATTACAATGATGAGGTGACAGTCTTCCTTTTTAGCTGTAAAATCTTTTTAAAAAATCTCAAGAATATGGAATATTAAACATTTAACAGTCCTACATCATGGCTATAACAACACAGGGGAAAATAATTCTATAAGTATGGGCAGGCAGAGTTCTCACCAAATTGGCTTGTGAGGAGGTGGAATTTACCCCAACTCTCATTCACATTTATCTGAGAAGTAGTAGAGGGTTCACTTGACCAAACCCATGGATCACAGGAAAACTCCACCAGAGGCAACAACCACTTGCAACAATCCCAATGCCTCCTGGCCTCTTTGGTCATGTGGCGGAACAGTTCTTCAAGAAACCTTGTTCATATGAGCTCTGAGGTTGGTCCCAGTTCCCAGACTACCCACTGGGGAGACATTTGCTTTATGGAAGGACATTGGTGATGGGACAGTTGTGGGGAGGTGAGAACAGGAGAGTTTCACATGGATTAATCTCCTCCTCTGCCCCACAGTGTAGATCATCTTGCTTTTTGCAAAAGCAGAAGAGAAGGAGTATTTGCTCCTTTATTTTTGGAAGGAAGTGGTAAAGAATAATTTCAATGAATCTAGTGCTAAGAAGAGGGGACTGAATGTGACAGCTGAAAGAGAAGGCTGGGTTTCAGTTCAGAAGATAGGGCTATATTTTAATTTAATATGCCCATTCTGATTTGGTTCTTTGCAGGTAATATGGTTATTAATGTGAGCTCAGACCAAACTGCTAAAGAAACTCTGAGGTGAACTTCAGGTAACCTCTCTACTGCTTTATTTAAAAAGACAAATGAAAGCTATAATGTTAAATTAGGCACATCTGCAAGAAGAGATAAGATTTGCAAGTGTAAGAGAATAATCCTGTATAGCACTTATATTTCAAATGGTGGGTTTCAAACCTATAAGTGAGGAAACTGTCTAGCACACCATTTAGAAGGGCCATGTGACCAAAACAAATAATTATTTTTTTAAATCATTCTCCACACCATTCACATTTTGAAAAAATCTGCCACTGAGTGGCAGAAGCCTGGAGGCCAGACACTAGGCGGGTGGGCAGGGCAAACTCCCGTGTCCCAGCCTCGCTCCTTGGGAGCAGTTTGGCATGGGAGAGGCAAGGGAAGCCTCCAGCACCCCAACCAGTCCCCAGCAGAAGCCAAGGTATGGCAGGGGAAGCCCCCAGAACCCCAACCCTGATCCTCCACAAAAGTGCTGGGGGCTGGTGAGGGAAGCCCTAGCACCGGGCACCCTGCTGCAGCCCTGGGACTGGAGGAGAGCTCTCTATCTGCCACAGCCTCAGGGCTGGGGGAGCTCTCACTCCCTGCTGCAGCCTGGCACCATGGTGGAGGGACAGAGTTTCTCCAGTCTTGGGGCTGCAGTGGAGAGGGGCAGAAAGTAGCAAATGGTTTGCGGGGCCACAGGGGAAGGGTGAAATGGTGTGGGGGAGATCCTGGATGGAACAGGGACCCAGGAAAGGGGAAGAATGGGGTTGGACTGTGAGCAGGGCCACAGGCAGAGTGGGTGAAATGGGGGCAGGACTGGAGGTGGAATGGGTGGAGACAGCTCCCCACTTGCTCTGGCCCAGGAAACCTTCATCTGCCTCTGTATGGGACTTTCTGGTTTCTTTCATTTTTTTGTCAAAAGTCTCAGATATCGGAACTTTAACAACACAAACCGTTTGGCAAAACAAGAGAGGGAGCTAGAACCTGGGATGCTGCACTACTTTGACCCTGAACAGTATGCTGTGTTTGGACATTCCACTCCATTTCTCCACACGTTAAGGGGAATGTTTGATCAGATTTGCATACTTAATCTCAACTCCAGGATTCTGCTCTTCCTGCCTGTATGGACCACATGTGGGGAAAGGAGTATACCAGAGCTGAGATCTGCCCTTCAGATCTAAGGAGAAAATTGGGCAGTAATGTTCTGATAGTTGAATGAGCAAACAGTCAAAGACCAGAAGAATGAAGAGTGTTTCCCTCCAACAGTGTCTTCGACTCAGCTTGCTATATTATCCACTCTTATCAACGTCTCTCCTGCCTTGCCCACCCACCTCCCTCCCCTTGAGTGTTCCCTCTCCCTTCCCTTTTCTTTCCATTGAGTTTATCCCCTCCAAACTAAATCCACACCCTACAACCTATTTAGATTGTAAGCCTTCAGTGCAGGGATTGTCTGCTACTCTGTTTGTATTGTACCTAGCAAAATGGGTCCTCATACTTGGTTGCCCTTAGGAACTAATATAATAAACATGATGAATAATAACTGGTGAGCTTATTTTATTGTCCTTTGAAGCCATATTTGTTTTGTTTGGTATAATTCCACTACACGCCATTCTTGCAATAGATTATAGCAGCAATGAGAAACAGTACTACTCCTCATTTTCATTAGCCTTTCAGTGCTGCAATCATGTGACCACTCATATTGTAATATCCTACACAGATTGATGCAGAGTAGGTAGCCAAAATACTGCAGCCAGAAATAGGGTTTTGTTTGTTTGTTTTGATGTAAAAACATCCATCAAACTGCTACAATTATAATTAGAAAAACAGCCGTTAAGAAAATGTATATTTATTTTCCTGCACAATATTTGACTAAGTGCTTCTGTGGTTGTGAGAGTGAAATAAAGACGATGAATTTTGTCTGACTCACTGTTCTTAGACTGAGGAAGAGACTCTTGTGGAAGCACTGTTGTTGAACCAGAAATGTCAGTTTGATTGCACATGTGCAATTCAGCTTTGGTTCCCTAACTTTATGGGTTCAGGTCTTTTGGATGCCCCAGCTGCTGTCAATTTTGTAGGTCAGCCACTAGAGCGCAAGATAATCTTAACACTTGAGCAGGTCTGCCATGCCATCCATCGGAGGGCAGTGATGACACTTACACTTTTCTGTATAATATTCTGAGCCTTTCTATGATAATATTTTTGGATTAAATTTAAAAAACTTTTTCTCGTCCACAAATTTTAGTAAGATTTGTTTCCTCTAGGTTACTAATTTATACATACTGGTGGAGGTATAATTGACATTTTGAAATACATTAATGAAGTTAAACTACTAGTCATATCTTATTATTGCTAGGTGGTATTTCCACAATGGCTCTGTTTCCATTATTTAACATTAGTTACTCAGTCATTGCTAACCACATTATACAGACAAGTGAGAGTAGGTGAAGATACCAAAAAACTGAGATTTTCCTGGAATATCAAATGAAAGGAGTGATTTGAATGACAGATGTGCATAAACTCTCTCATGACTACCATGTTCTAGACATAATTCTGACCTTGCAAAAATGCATGTTACTTTCTTCTCATACAACAGGAGTTGCGTGTGTATTTCAAAGCGGCATTCATATTAGGTGGTGATCAGATTGAGAATTTGGTCCTGGCTGATGAAGTTAGATTTGTTTCTAAAACAGTGTTGTTTTAAAACCCAAGTATTATCAAAATAGACATGGCTGTCTTGTCTCAGTAAGGACTGAACACTAGCCAAATGTATTTGAGAAATAAAGAAATTCATTAACAATATGGGAGGAAGTCCATTTTTTTAAATATTCAAACTAAAATATGATCATTTAATTTTTAGTACTCAATAAATGCTATTTTGGAGCCAAAAGCCCAAAGTGTGAATGCCAGCATGTTGACTTATTAAATAAAAATATCTATTTATAGGCTTTAACCAAAACTATGGTTTCAGAGAGCCCTGAAATTTACAGAAATTCATATCCAACAACATGGGTCAGATAAGTATCCAGAGGAAAGTGTGATCATGGATGCTGGAGGGGCAAAACTGAGAATGCTCAATCAGGGCAAACTGCAAAGAATGGGTTTATAATATAATTAGATTCATTAAGCCAGTCACAAAACAGCTTCTGTAATACCTTATTGATTACCAAGAAGCTAAGATACAGTTCCCTTAAAACAATACAGCCTTTGGTTCCCCCCCAGACAGCCAAGTTTACTGAGAGTTATTTAAAACCTTATTTACCATATCTAAAGTTCTACCAATCCTAAGAGATCAGACATATTCCCTACTAGGTTAATGAATATTTCAGATCTCACCCAAATGCATGCTTACAGCTAATTCGTATTAACTAAATCTAAGATTTATTAAACAAGAAAAGAAAGAGACTTAGTGTGTTTAAAAGATTATTATACATTCAGATATGAATAAAGTACTTAGGTCAATTTCAGAGCAAAAATGGTGAAACTGCTGATTTGTAAAAGTCCTTCCAGAATCAGTTCAATCGGTTATAGCTCAACAGGCAGTACATGTGCAGAGTCTGTCACAATTCTTCCATGAGAATATGTAGGGATAATCCAGGTTAGACCTGGTGTCCTCAGTCTTGTGATTTGAAATTGCCCTGACAAAGTTTAAGCAGGATCAGGACTGAAGCTTCTTTTATAGCTGAAGCTCAGCTGATTAGCTTTTATCAGCAAATGATCACAGCAGGCATTCCTTGGATGAAGGCTAGGAATGCACATTGTTGCTTTGAAGTAAATTCCTATTTTCTGCGCATGCACCAATAACTATTTGCATTGATTACCATAAAATAATTAACCTTTCAAATGGCTCATAGGTAGTTTACTACAAATTTCAAAGAGAAATGAAGACCATGATATTATTACATCACAAATTTCATCTAAATCTTAATATTCCCTTTCCATCTCTGAATCAATAAAATTTAGTAATGAAACATTGCAGACAGGAACCGAAGTTTAGCATCTCCAAGCTAATTAGATTACATTGTTAAACTTCTAACAAGATATAGGTAAACACAGACAAATAAAATTAGCATATATCCTTAATCCCCTAACAATATAGGCCTACATTTCAAGGGCTTTTGTTTATTTACACAACTTTGCTACCTATCTACAGGGAATGGCCCTGTTTACAATTTCAATACCTTTTAATATGTCCTTATAGTTTGTTTTCTGTTACTTTATCCTCGCTGTCACAGTAAGCCTGGATGATCTGAATTCATCCGACCCTCTTAATTATAAACACAACTGTAAATCTCCCAAGATTTTCTAGATGCAAAATTTCCAGTGCACCCTGATTTTAATCAGGATGGACATATTGGGAGAACAACTTTCTCAGCAATATTCTGGTATGTGTGTGTATAGTCCTTGCTAAAATCAAGAAGTGCACAGGCCTGGAAATTTAAAAGATAGAAGTGCTCTGAACTTCTGGACCTCAATTTAAGCGTGAATTAATCATTACAGCCAACTCCAGTGTATAGGTACATTGATTCCAATAGCGTTGCACCAGCATTTAATAGGGTACTTTCAGGGGACTTCAGAGATGTAAAGTTCCTCTTGAAGCTTCATTAACAGAATTGTAACTAGTACTTATTAGCATTGCTCAAGTTATTTTCATAGTGGCTGATTTTGTACTGCTCCCCTTGGAGCACTATTTCAGCTTGAGACTTTCTCTAAATTTTAAGAGCATGTAAAAAAAAGGACATGAACAGCACTGCAAATATAACATTGGTTATACCTCCTACCACAGTGAATGATGATTTCATATATACATACACACACACACCCTTTAACTGAACTTTAGAAAGGACAGTGATGCCTGATTTGTCACAATAGAGTCTTAACTGAATTATCTCATTTTTCGTTGGAGTCGTTTCTCCAACTCTGCCTCTGATCCCCTCTGATCTGGCTTTGACCCCCTCCACTCCACTGACACTGCTCTCAGCAATATTTCCAGTACCCATTTCCTAGCCAAGCCTCAGTGACTATACTCCATCTTAGAGTACATCTACACAGAATTTTGAAGGGAGCCTCCCAGCCTGGGTCAACAGATTTGAGCTAGTGGGGTTTACAGTTAAACTGTAAAAATAGCTGTGAGGACAGCGCTTTGAAGTTGCAGCTTACCTACATTGGGAGGCTCTCTCCAAAATGCTGTGCAGACATACCTTTAGCCTCTTGACCTCTTTGCTTCTTTAAACACTATTGATCACTCTCTTCCCATTGATATCTTATCCTCATTTGGCTTTCATGGTTCTCTATCTGCCTATCCAATTGCTCCTTCAAGACCTCTTCATCGGATCTTCCTCATGCCCTCTCTCATTCTGAGTAGGTCCTTCACAGCCCTCTTCTCCCCGTCCTATACATCCTGTCCCAATCTAATTGTTCCTCTTTACATGGTTTCAGATACCATTTTTATGCATATGCCTCCTCAAATCTGCCTCTCCACTTACCTTATATCCCAGCCTTTTGTTGAAATGGATCTTTCCTCTGCTTCAATTCTCATCCTGGTTTTTTTTTAACAATTCTTTTCCTTCATGGGTTCCTGTTCTATTCTTTGCCAGATTTTGTGTTAATCTATAGCTTCATCTACTCTCTAAACATCACTTTTATTACCTTTTCTAACCCTACCTACACCTGTATATACTCTATAACTTGATTATTCCTTTGCCTGCCTGCTGAGCCTACCATTTCTTTAGTCCAGCCTCTGGTTATTCATGGCCCACTCCAAATTCCCTTGTGGGGAATGAACACAGTCTGGCTTCTTTGCTTCCCTTCTGATGCTTAAAACATTACCTAGCAACATAGCTAACCCTCCTCAGGCATTAGAATTTTCCAGACCTCAGCTGCACACTGGACTATAAGCACCAGAGTGTTTTTGAAATGTATAGGGTAAAAGCAACAGAATTCAGAGAAGTTGTTCTTCTCTGCAGAAACAAGTCACAAAGTTGGTGCCCTGATATCAATGGGCTGTCTAATTGGTCTTTGCAAAAGGAGGAGCTTCATGGTGATTGAAGATCTGGCAAGCCAATCTTCACCACCTGCACATTTGTTTCTTCCCCATGTTAGTCCCACATTAGCCAGCCACAGCCTTTTGCAATACATCTGCATGGGAGAGGGCAATGTTGTCCTTGTCCTGTCTGACGAAAACCAGAAATGGGTGGAGAGGGAGGTTAGAATTTAGAAACTGTCTTCACTCTAACACCTCTTTATAGAGGTTGAAAAATTCTTGTCTCTTTGGGGCTGTCTGATGTTGTTTGGCCACCTTCATGTGACTGTCTTAACAAGGAAGTTTAAAAATAGAAGATAGTAGTAAAAATGGTTTGCATTACATATCAAGATTTACATTTTTCACAGCCTAAGCTATACAAGCATTCACAGCTTGATTACAAACAAACAAATAAATAAATAAATAAAAATCATACTTATTTGGAAACCAGTCTTTTCTGTGCATTTTGAGATCTTCCCTGACACAGCTTCCCCAATGCTGTAGCCAAAAAAAGTCCCTTCTCATCCCCACCCACCCACAGTTGACCTGCTTGTCAAATACCATTTTTTTTAGAGTTCATTATCATATCAGGGGGAAGCTGCATCAGTATTTCCAAAGGAGTGTTTGATCGGAAGTAAACCTCTCATCGATTTTCTTTTGCCATGAATTATAAATTAACTCAAGTTTCCTGTCACAATCCCTTTCAGAAGGTTATGCCTCTGTATAGGGAGATCTTATGCACAAGCCTAACTTTAAACACGAGTAGTTCAATCTCACTGGACTCAATAGAATTGCTTATCTTCTTAGAGTGCTTTGCTGGACAGGGACCTTATTCAGTTCTAAGGGATAATGTGAGTGCTAAGGAAGTGGGGGGAAAAGCCACATGGCCTGCTGGTGGGTCCTTAAAATTCCCATTAAAATGTGGATAAGTTTCCATGTAATATCTTATGCATCAAAATCAAACTACAAAATGTCTGAGGTTTGCCTATTGCAGCCACTAATCTGCTTCCTGTGGGTATTGTTAAATCCACATTGCAGAAAATCAGTGACATGATTATATAGCTGTCATGCTCAGAGCCTTTGTTTTCAGTCTAATGTCCGGCCCAGGCATCTTGACTATTTCTTTTGGATATGGAGCTTCCTCCCATAAACTATACTTTTGTGAATTCAGAATTAGAATATACCAATGTAGGGTGCACCATGAATCAGTCCATGAGCTGGTACATAACACATCGTTTCACTTACTAAGTGGTGTTTTGCACAAGCAGCACATGACAGCAGTGCTCTAGGATATGTCTTGGCCACCTCCTAGTTTCTTGGTGGGGTACAAAGTGCTGGTTTGCACCTATCAGCTAGGTCAGTGGTAGGCCATTTAGAGTTTTAAAAACCACCCTTTCTTCCATGCCATTCAGTTATGATCAGTGGAAGTACTCAAACTGGAGATGCCTGGGCATAAAAGAGAAAGATTTGCTAAGTAAGGCATAGCCCATGGTGGACTCAGCTTCACAGTTCACTTCATTGTTGGTATGAAACAACCTGATTTTTTACACCGCCTTTGTTTAACCGCAGGCCATGCTTCAAGACCTATATTAGTACCCAAAGGAGTACATCAAAGCCGGTATTTGTATGCTTGTTGGGTACTGTTTGATTTGATATTTTTTATTTGTTGTTTGTTTTGGGCAAAGCTTCTAATACTTTTTTTAAAAAATGCCATAAGGTTACTCTTAAGGTTACCCAAAACCTATGCTAGATGCTTTTTCCTTTGTTATGAATAAAAATAAAATAAATATAGTAGTGGTGAAGAGCACTATCTTCTGTGCAAGAGACAGCATTGCAGTATAGTTGGTATGAGACTGAATCCAATATCTATTGAAGACAACAGGAGCTTTTCAATTAACTTCAATTATCATTGGCTACAGCTCAAGTACTAACAAATTACTACTTAAACATCTTTGCATCATTCCACGTGCAGAATCCCATCCAAGTCAATGGGAGCTTTGTACAACAATTGATAGTCTGTAAAAAGTCTAGCATTGTACTTGCATAACATTTTCTCATAGTACTATAGAGTCACATAACAATGAACGTTACACAGAGGAGTCATTGGCCAGCAATCTTCCTCCATATTTTGCAGTCTTCATGCAACCTTGAAGAAGTGTGCCAGACCACATCCTGTCCAGCCACCCATATCATCAAACCATATTTGCCACAAGTGCCCCCGACTCCTGGCACCAGGTATCAATCCCTGCAAAGCTTGCTTCTGCAATCTTCCTCCACTCATCCAACTCTCATGTCCCAGAAACTCGTTTTCTTTGTCTGATCCCTCTGATGTGTGTATTGTATAATGAACATTAGCTTTCTTATCTTGTCTGTGTGGCTCAAAACTCTTTTCTCTCCCTAACAGAAGTTGGTGCAATAAAAGATATTACCTCACCTACCTTGTATCTCTAATGGCCCAACACAGCTACAACTACACGGTGTACAAGACAAGAGGCAGAGGTGACTGTCAACATGAGTCTATTTCCTTTCTGGTGATTCAGGTTAATAGTTCTAGGGGGCGTTACAGAGAACAATATAGAATTGTTGGCATCAATTTTATTATGGGTGGGATTTACCACTATGCAGAGGGCTAGCACAAAAACCTACCAAAGACCCAGGGATTTAAATGGTGCATGCATTTTGTGTTGGACACCTACTGGTACACAGCAGTAAATTTCACCCTGAATTTAAATGGATAAATCTGATCAATCAGAATGCCGACAACTGCTCCAGCGAAAGGGTTATTACTTGTTGTTGATATTATAACAGCATTTTATAGCCTCACTTTCTTCTAAATTCAATCTGTCATTTCTTTGATGAAGCTTACAGTCTGTGGGTTCATTTACTTTAGGTGTGTTTAAAGACTTGCTGCATACGAGTGATCATAATTATACTATTTTACTGATTGAAATTCTATTTCATTCATTGGAATGAATTACATAAACTTCAGTCTCATAGTTTGTCCGTACAGGAACTGGAATATTGCCTCATAACTATGCAACATTATTATTGCTTAAATAAATGACAATTACCCCTAAATGGCTAGGTTTCCATGACTAATTATGGCTTTTCTTCCTTACAGGTTTTTTTTTTTAAATCTCATTAAGGATTTTTCAACCTGGTGAGCCCTTCAAGAGACATATTCAATTCCCCTAGCTGTCTGCTTGTTTACAGGAGCACTGTGTCAAAGCACTGGAGTAATACTGACTTATTCTGTTCTCTGGGTTAATAGGAATGAGGTTAACAAATTCAAGACTGATTAAAATCGGAACAAAATTGAGGAAACTAAAATATTAATTGTCTTTAGTTCAAGGGTTTCATTTTCTACTTACTGCTTCAAAGTTTTCCAGTTAAGCAAAAGGAATCACTTCTTACTGTTCAAATAGGGTTTTACAGGATAGAAAACACTGCTATCTTCTCTGTCAGTTGTGACAGATGTAGTTTCAAAGACAGACAGAGACACAGGTGGTAAGACTTGGAAGGAATTTTCATACATGGCACTACTGTAATACAGCTAAACAATTCAGTAAGATCTTTGCACTGAAGACAGATTTATGCTCCCAGATTCTATGGGCTCTGGCATTTCAGCAATTCCACAAGATTTCTGCATTCTATCTTTTCTAGGTCTTCATATCTCTCCAGTAAATGTTTTGGGAATATCAGAGTCACTTCAGTTCTAGTTTTTTCAGCCATATTGCCCAGTGTAATGTCTGATTTCATGATTCATTTTCTAGTTGTGCCAGTCATTAATTGGTTACATTCTAGTCTCTTTCATATACAGTACAGTTTATTGGTCAATGGTAGTTGATGCTTCTCCAAGTTTTTTAGATAATTTCCTCAGTTTTCATAAAATAACTTGCACATTTCTTTCCATGATATGGCTTTTTCATCTAATTCTAGTTAGAGATTACCTATGCAGTTTTCCAAACAAGTTCTTTCCAAATGCACCCACTTAAATCAGGAGGAGTTCAACTCCTCCCTGTGCTCACCGGATTTCCCATGTTGTTGTGATTTTAATTTCAGACTTTTGAAATAAGCCCTCAGAGTAGAGAGACCTCTTTCCATTTTTTTAAATCATTTGGTTTTCACTTTCTATTTCCGTGGCAGTGAAAGTACACCAGGTGAAGACAGGCTTTACGTAGGCACCTTCCCAGAGTCTCAGGTGATACAGTCCTTCCTGGGGGAAGAAAAAAGGACAGCTATTATAGGGTCAGTTTCTCCCTGGCCTTGTACGAATGCACAGGGAAGAGGAGCACGTAAGGGACCTTCCTCCTGTAACTTACTCCACCCAAGGACCATGGACAATCATGATGCTTGTTGTTGAAGCAGCACAGAAAGTTTCTACTTTTTGCTGCTGGGGCTGAAAATTGACATCAAAGAGAAAGGAAGAGGAGATGGACCATGATTCTACCTGCCCTGCACACCAGCCAGGCACAAGTACCTTGCACCCTAGCTACAATCCCTGAGGCACTATATTTTCTGCATTTCCTTCAAGGTGAGAGCTGCTGTGTGCTGTCTCCTAACAGGAGCCAGCCTGTAATAAACATAACCTGTCCTTTAGATCATTTGCAGCAGCTGCTACCACCACCAGACTAAGCTTTTTCTTTTATATACATATATAAGAAATAAATCACTTATCTCTAGGCTTTCTTAAGGAGTTTTTAAAACTGCCCTACATCCACAGTGACTGCAGAGAAAATTAAGTAAAAATGGTTTTGTTACAGCAATTTTCTTCTCAGAAGAAATGCCAGAAAAATTTGCTAAAGCAAGCACTTCAAGTGGCTTATTAAAGAATTCATCCTACTAGACACATATTAGTATAATCAGTTAGACATAAAAAAAAACACTCAAATAATTGCCAGACAATTAAATAGGAAGGGTCTAGCATTCCTGTAAATTCAGTACTTCACAATATAACTGCAAGTTGTAAATGTAAGTCTCTGTCTGACTTATATGGATATTTTGCGCAAAAAACAAAGATTTCCAGGTTCAGCGTTTTGAATGATCACAAATACTACTACTCTGAAACCTACTGCACAGAAAGCAGACTGGTACATAGCAATATTTAACTTGAATTGTCACTGGATAAACATTATATTTAAGGAAAAGAGATAGAAATAAAAGGCCAGATTCACTGGTACATTCCTGCTGCTTTCTACTGTTCTGGTAACGCAAATGCATCACCAGAGCGCACCAATAAATCTAGCTCACAATATTATTAATTTTTTGTATTGTGGTAGCAGCTAAAGACCCCAGCCCAGAGTGGGACTCCTTATTCTATGTACTGTACAAAACACTAAGAGACAGCCTCTGCCCTGAAGAAATTACAGTCTATATAGACAAGTGACACAAAGGGTAGGGAAAAGGGAGTATTAACCCCTCTTTACAGCTGGGTAACTGAGGCATAGAGAGACAAAGGGTTTGTCTACACTGGAGCTGGATGAGCAATTTCCAGCTGGCACAGGCATACCTGCACTAGTTCTAACTGAGCTAGCAGGCTAAGAATAGCAGCGTAGCTGTAGCAGGGCAAGCAGCAGGACAGGTTAACTGCCCGGACTATACCACTCTCGGTACACACTCAGGTGGCTCACACTGCCACGGTTACACTGCTTTGTTTTAGCCTGCTAGCAGGTATGTCTACCCAAGCTGGAAATTACACTCCAGCTGCAGTGTAGATATACCTTAAATGACTTGTCCAGGGTCACACAGTAAGTCTGCGGCAGAGCAGGGAACAGAATGTAGAGCTTCTGAATCCCAGCTCAGTGCTCTGACCACAAGGTTATACTTTTCTGTAGCATGCACTTGTTGTAATCTCTCACTAGCTAGCTTTAGCTGTATAACATATTCACATGACAAGACAGCAGAAAAAACTATATTTAATAGCTGAATAAAATGCCAATTATCTGAAAAGTGGATATTGTCAGCCTTATAACGTGCTTGTGGATAGTATATATGCTAGTAAGATTGATGGGGTAAGATTTGAAAATAAGAGATGGATAATAAAATGTTAACACTACTACTACTAAGTCTTCATTTACTTATGTGAAATGGGACATTGTCAGAGCATTTGGGTGACTCACTACCCGTCCTTTGCATACTGATGTGAATGCAATTATGCTCAAAAGAAATACAACTTACATGAAAATATAAACCAGTCATTTCAAGTACAGGGCAGAGATGTACTGAATATGTAAGACAATGAATAATAGGGTACCCCAGCTATATTCATTTGAAGATAATTGAGATATTGAAATGCTATGATTAGAGCTTTTCCACAAACTTTGTGATCATATTTGTTTGCATGGAGGTTTGGGAAGGAAATTTAGTATTTTGAGTAATACTATTTACATATTGGTGTATTACATACATTTGCATCAGAAGTCTTTGCCTGGCCACCCTTAAGTGTACAGAAATTACACACACACAAAAAAAAACTATATTAGAAGAACATTTCGGTTGCAAAGTCAAACACTCAAAAGTTAGTAAACATCAGAATTAAGGTTGTCCATGCAGCCTTAATTCAGCTGTTTTGTGTACATGTAGTCTTTTAAATACCTGATCATATACTAACTTTTGAGTGCTTGACTATGAATCATTAACCTCTTTGTGTGTGTAAAAACTAGTGAGGGAGACATGAAAGTAGATAGCTAGCAGAAATGGGAGACTAGTAAATTTAATCATTCCATTTGATAAATGTATGAACTACTGTATGTATAACTGGGAGACATAATGCAGGAGGTTCAAGAACACCCATACTCCACCACCAGACAACTGGCACAGAGATTGTCAATTAAGGGGTCAATCATTCCTATCAGGCACTGGGCTGCATTAGGGTGGGTGCAGAGTTGCATCACTCCAGCTCATTAGGTCCCCACTCCCACACACAATCTCTTCCTCTCCTCAAATATCTGAGAAGGTCAAATCCCTTATGAGCTGTTCAAGTACTCCTCCTATTTATAAATTGCAGATTATGAACTTAGACATTGAGAAGTTAAGGAACTTGCCCAACATTACTGATCTGTGGCAGAGCAGAGAGTTGAACCTGGACCTTCTAAGGCCCAGGCTAACACCCAAATCACTGAACCATCCTAATTGCTCTGTAATATTTTTCTATTTCTGCAGTAACTCGTACAGCCTTGCTTCTGGTAAATGTATATGATGTTATTCTGGTATATAGACATACTAGACATATTTAATGCGGTAGTAAGATGTATTGCTTTGGTTGCAAGGTGTATATCTTACAGTGTTCCAGCTAGACAACAGTAGATTAGAGATTGGCCCATTGTCTAGCTAAAGGTATCTTCTGCCAGCAAATATATCCTAGTCTTTATCTTCTACAACTTATTTCACAGTAGCAAAGACTTTACTTGTGTACTATCTTTCAACCAGGGTAAGGTTCTAGGGGGGATTTTTTGAGAGAAAACAAAATAATTTAAGAAAAAAAATCAAACATTAGCAGGCACGTCCCAGTGCTGTCCCTCAGCCATCAAGTCACCTCTCAAAAACAGCTCATTCAAAGTCAGGAATTGTAACATCTTACCTGCAGACATTACATAATATCGATTATGCTCCAAAACAGCCACATAGCAGTGTGCTGATCTGTGCCTCAGTCCTTTTTTGTCTACTGTCTCTTATCCCAGATGTTCATTGCTATTTTGTCCTGGACTCCATAATTGTGCTTTCCAAAATCTTTACCCTGGCTGCATGCCTTTTTGCAGATTTGGTGTCCTCTTATAGAGAAAAAAAATAAACTGTGAAATCATGAATGCCACTGAATGGCAAGAATAAAAATATTGTCTGCATGAGAAACTGAAACAAGGCAACTTAACCCCCGTATACTCAAAGCCCTCCCTTTTTAATTTTTAATTTTTAAGCAATAAAAGGTTATTGAAATGTTCCATCAGAACTGGGCAAACTATTCATAGCCAAAAAAACAAAAAAAAAATGTTGATGACCTTTGGCTTTTTTTTGCTACCTACAATAAGTTCGCAATAGACTCACTGTCACAAAATTTGTTTACAATTTGTTATTGTTTATTTATATTTCATAACAATTTTCAGCCTATGGATTGCTTGCACTTGCTACATGTATTCAGCATGAGAACAACTGTGTGATTAGTCACTTTAGGCAGATGGTGTTCTTTCTGTTCATTGCCTGTATGTGTGTAGCTGAAGAATGAGAAAGCATGCTCTAGTCACTGGACCTTTGGTTGTCAAGGAGTGCATGGCAAAAGCTTGTCAAGCTAAGCACCAGGGCATTGAAGTTTCAAAGGACATTTTAAAAGGTTTTCCTTTCCAAGACCCTTGAGTTAAGTCCTGTCTGAGCCATCACTGCAGAAAATTAAGGCTAATCCAATATTATGGTTCGGGCTAAGATTTAAAATTCAATTTCTCTAAGTGTCTGCCTATGTATGTATGGCACTTAGGCTCAGAAGCAAGGAGCTTTAGGTGTTACTATAATACAAATAATAAATACATCATTACACACAGTATTTCTGTTCAGCATATTCAGGTAAAGTGTCAACTCCAAAGGGTGTGGTCAGATTCTTCCCCATCCTGGTTAATTGTCTATGGCTGTGCTATTGCTCTGGCAAGGAGTTTGAACAGCAATGATTGAAATGTGTTGTCACATACCCATGTCGGTTTCATTTAATTTAATTGTGAAAGGACTCTGTCCTGTACTTTGGGGAACACATAGCCTATTGCGTTGTGCTGGTATTATGTCCTGTATCCAGTCCCATATGCATAATACATCCAAAACTCTGCATTAAAATAACAACAATGTAGCAAAGTCAAGCACTCAAAAGTTAGTAAATGCTAAATTTAGGGTTGCCTGTGCAACCTTAGTTCACTCGCCTTGTGCATATGATAATTTACTATTTTCCATAGGACTGAGAGAGTAGTCATTCAGTGTTTTTATTTTTATTTTCCTTATTCAAGGTGTGACCTCTCTGCCTTATGTAATGCACATAATCCAAATAAATGCTGCACTGACCACAAAAACTATTAATTTCCTCCTGGGATTTCTATAAGACTCTCTTCACATTATCCAAGTGCTTCACAAACAAATTCATTTATCTTCACAATACCCATGTGCAGTCAGGGGCTATCATCATCCCCATTGAACACGTGAAGAACTGCGAACCAGATTTGTAAAGTATCAGAGGGGTAGCCGTGTTAGTCTGGATCTGTAAAAGCAGCAAAGAATCCTGTGGCACCTTATAGACTAACAGAGGTTTTGGAGTGTGAGCATTCGTAGGTGAATACTGTGGCAAATTGCCGGTACTGTTCTCTGGGTCTCGCGCTTTCTCTTCTCTGGGGTAGGTTCAGGGCGATATTGCTTGCCTCTGAACCAGTTCTTAATCACTCCCCTAGTGTCCTTGGAGGAGGGGAGTGGAGAGGGAGGGACCTGGGCCCGCCCTCTACTCCAGGTCCCAACCCA
>NC_133770.1:138556697-138570904 GCF_003597395.2 Chelonoidis abingdonii
CAGTGGAGTCCTGTTGGTTTCTTTCTTGGGTTTGTCTTGCAGTAGGAGGCTTCTGGGTACACGTCTGGCTCTGTTGATCTGTTTCCTTATTTCCTCGTGCGGGTATTGTAGTTTAGAGAATGCTTGGTGGAGATTTTGTAGGTGTTGGTCTCTGTCTGAGGAGTTAGAGCAGATGGAGTTGTACCTCAGTGTTTGGCTGTAGACAATGGATCATGTGATGTGCCCAGGATGGAAGCTGGAGGCATGAAGGTAGGCATGCTCCTAAACTTCTGTTAGTCTATAAGGTGCCACAGGATTCTTTGCTGCTTTTACAGATTTGTAAAGTTACTGAGGGATTGCTGCACCAGCATTGCAATGACAAACTGATTGAGGAGCACAAATCTCATTTTTAAAAGGGGTTTAGGCACTTAGGAGTCTAAATCTCATTGTCAGTACAATTTAGACAGCTAAGTGCCCAAATCCCTTTTGAAAATGAGATTTGTACAGAAAGTAGTTAGGCATTACAACGCTAAACACAGCATCATCTCAATACCTTCAAAAATCTGGGCTAAAGAGATTAAGGCCAAAGTTGTGAAAAGTGTCCACCAATTTTGGGTGCACAGTTTAAGATCCTTAGGTCCTGATTTTCCAGGCTACTTAGCATTTTATAGCCCTGTATATGTCCAAATCACAGCTTCGATCAACTTCAATTGAAGCTGTGAGCAATTCTGACCTGGGCAGCAGCATGGAAAGTGCAGGAAGGACGTCTCCCTGCTTGTTTCTAGCAGCACAATTGCCCTTGCTGCCAGGAGGACATCCTGTTAAGCAACTGAAACCTGGGCTGGAGCATACCTAGTACCAAATGAATCTTCTGCAGATTTAGCTGCCAAATTCTAGCATGTCCCTACAGGGCATATGCAAATATTTTCCAGAGGCTTATAAATAGGCTGAATTATCATGGGAACAAGAGGCACATCCCTATCACTAGGGGGTTATTCACAGGCAGTGATGTGCTAGTGTTTCTCAACAAAATAACTAAGAATATTTTAAACATGGTAAAAACAATATATTTTCCTTAATCTTGTTCTTGAAAATGGCTAAAGTATTTTAGCTGAAGCATTTAAAAAAACCCTTCAACCCAAGTCAGACACCTAGCATGACAAATCTTCAGCCTGAGGAGTTAGTTTGGCAAAGTTATAAACAACTGAGAAGCAGGTCTTATAATGGGAAGCTTAAAACAACTTTATAGGCAGGGCTACCAAGTCCTCTTATAATATATCTACCAAGTGCATTTATTCAGTTTACACACATCCAATTTTCTGTCACCTATCATCAAAGTCTGACCCAAATAAATATTCTGTTCTACTTGAGAGGGGAACAACTGAATCCTGTTAATAATGTCTGCCAAAGATGTGCTCAAGATCTGGGGAGCATGTCATCAAGTCTCTCTGTGTGTCATATTAATTAAGGTTTGAACTAATTATAAGTGTCTTTACCAGTTGTCAGCTCACGCAACAAATGAGATGTAATGGTGGATGAAGAAAGGAGTCTGCTAAAAAAGATATTTAGACCTTGTGCAGCCTCCGGGGATTAGTCTTAAGACGACCACCACCAGCATAGCTTCATTTAAGGGCAGGTCTACACTCCACAAGAAGCAGTAGCTATGACAATGGGCGAAGACCTCCTATCAGCATAACCTGGTCTATAGCAGGTGTTAGATTGATATAACTGCGTCACTCAAGGGTGTGGATTTTTCATACCCCTGAGCGACGTAGTTATACTAATGTAAGTGGTAGTTATACTAATGTAAGTGTGTAGCAGAGCCCTGCATGGGACTTTTTTCAGTCTTACCCCCCCCCCACACACCTGCCAGTGTTTCCCCCAGGAACTGAAATTAGAGGGAATGTTCAATTATATAGGGGGAGGAGAGAGGACGAATGAGGGGTGAGACTGTGAGGGGGAAAGTGTGCTATATGGCACCAAAGTAAACTGAAAAATGTTTACTGGATTTAATTCATGTTTTAAAACCATTTAAAACCACAAATTAAAGTTGGCTACACAAGCCTACAATGGAGCACTATATTTCCATCCTTCTAGGCTTCTTCTTGTAATTTTGCACAATTCTGTTAATGAAGTTCTCGAATGCATTGCATTCATCTTTGGTGGCTTTTCATGTGTCCTCTACTTCCAGTCCTTCATGATATGCTCACGATCAGGCAGAAGGCGACTTCTTTCAGAAACAGCATTCTGTTCAAGGAGGAAATAAGAATGCTAAGTGTAGCTGTCATGACTGGGAGTAGAAAGAGATTAATTCCTACTTCTTTCATCCCAGGAAACATAGCACAAAGATTAGGTTGAACCACTAATGATAGTAAAGAACAAGTTGAAGTCAAATCTTCATTTATTCATCATATAATATTCTCTATTCTGTCCTGATCATATGGTAGCCCCATCACTCCACTCAGCTGTTGATGTTTTATAAGACAGAATTATGTAAAAGCTATGTGGAGGTTGAATATAATCCAGAAGTTGCTGTTGTAGAGTTGTAAGACTCAAGTCTGTGTCCTTTACTTTTTCAGCTGGCTTAACAAACACTTCTTGTCCTCTTCACTTACATAGTCAGCATAAGTGCCTTAATTAGTCAACTTCTGAACTGAAGTCTTTGCTTCTTCTAGTATGTTTTCTCTCTCTGATTGAGCCAAGTGTAGCTTCTATTGCTGGACAGAGATCTAATGCTGTTGTAACAGATGCCTGGATGGCATTGTTTAATGACCCAAATGGTAGACTTACAAGAGAGAACGGTGATTGTCTTCTCTGAACTGAGTAGAAAAAGTAGTCCATTAACCTCAATACTTAGATCCATCCCATCTCGGTAGATACTTTCCAAAGCCAATAAGAATGGGTTGCAGTAATTTTAAGACAACAGCCAAGGATTACTCATGAGAAAGCCAGTAGGTTTTCCCAGGTTGGACTAATTTTAACTACAGTCCCAGTTTATCTTCTATGTTTTCCAAGATGTTCAGTCCTTTTGGATTCTTGCTGGAAAAAAGTGTATAACGAAGACATAAAATTTATGGCTTTTTGAAGATTCTGAAGCTCATACTAGTGCTAGTTGGAGTAGATGGCTTCTGCAGCGTGCATAGCAGAGATTAGGTTTACACTTTTCTCTGAGCAAAGCTTGTACTCTACTATGTCTTCCAGAGGAGTTTGCAGCTCCATCAAATGCACAAAGAGTCAACATTTTAGCGTTCAATTTACAAGCATTTAACTCCTCTGAGATGTGGGTTGCCAGAGATGCAGCCAATGTATCTTCTATAATCTGAACATCTAGAAATTCGTCTACTGACTTTCCACTGACATCAAGATAACATAGGCAATGACTTTATACTTGACACCTATTTGCATCGGTACATTCATCAGCAATGTATGTACATTTTCTGAATGCATTGAGAGTTCTTCACTTTTTCAACTGCTCAATCTTTCACTGTTGCACTGCATCTTTCTAACCAGTCAGTTAAGTTTCTTTCAGAAAGATAGTGAGCATTTGTTGGTCTTCATCAAAACCAATGTCCAACTTCAGGATTAACAAATGACATTGCATTTAACATTGGCCTTCAGTTTGTAGTGGGTGGTATCTCTTGTTTAAATAGACAGTATGATGTGACAGCCATGTTTGTTTGCATAAACTGTGTTGTCTCTCGGCATTTTTAACAGCCTCATTAAGTACTTCTAAAATTGGCTTTGACAATGACTGCTTAGAAGACTTTCTGCATGTCGATGCAAACCAGAGGATTGATGTTTTGCAGCCTTTTCGTGTAGTTTGTCAGTACTGACTTTGCTGATTGGTCTGGCAAACCAAGCTTCTCCACTTTTACTACATAAATCCAGGTATGCTTACATCTTTTAAATACTGCATGCAGTTCTGGTTCCTCCATCTCAAAATAAGATATACTGGAGTTGGAAAAGGTACAGAGAATTATAACCATAATTCTATATTTAATAATATATTATAATTATTATGGTCATTCTTTGGCAGGGTAACAAGCTTTGTGGATGGGATGGAAGCGGTAGACATGTTATAACTTGATTTTAGTAAAGCTTTTGAAACTGTCCCCCATGACCTTCTCAAAAATAAACTAGGAAAATACAATGTAGATGGAGCTACTATAAGATGGGTGCAAAACTGATTGGAAAACCATTCCCAGAGAGTAGTTATCCGTGGTTCACAGTCATGCTGGAATGGCACAACGAATGTGGTCCTGCAGGGATCAGCTCTGGGTCTGGTTCTGCTCAATATCTTCATCAATGAATTAGATAATGGCACAGAGAGTACACTTATAAAGTTTGTGGATGATACCAAACTGGGAGGGGTTGCAAGTGCTTTGGAGGATAGGATTAAAACACCAGACAAAATTGATCACTTGGGCAACACAGCTCTGTCTGCTGGACACCTAGACTGAATAGGTGAGTTCATGTAAATACAGTCTTGTCTTGAAGCTTTTCCTCCCTCGCCCCCCCAGCTGAGTGCTAGCTGTTGGGAGAGATCATTGAGACCTTGCTTACAAATCGTAATTTGAAATTATTAGGTTGGCCAACATCGCAGAAATGAATCCACCAACATTGTCATAAAAAACAACAGCTGTGTGAGGAAGCTAATCTTTGTTCATACTTTTCAAACCGATTATACTTTTTCAGGTACAAGTATTTTATCATATACTGTATGTGCTTTTAACATGTGTATTAATGTTTCAGTTTCAATTCAAGTTTCCAACCAATGATTAAATTGGCAACACTGTAATGTAACTAGTTGAACACTGGACCACTGGGGGGGTTGTTGTGGAAATTCAGGGGGGGTGACTCCCACTATTCTGGCACTGGGTCCTGCAGGACCTGCAGGATCCCAGTCCTGCTGCAGGGATCTACGCTAATCCTGCTCAGGGCTCTAGTTTGCAGTGTAGACCCGTCCTACATCATTTTACTGTCCTCCTCCCCATCAATCCCAAGGTTAGCTGGGAGACAAACCATCCCTCTGCACACGTTCAAGCATCCCATTAGCTCTTTAACATCCACCAGCTTGTAATATCCCCTTGGGAATCATTACACTAGCAAGAAACACCTCCATCCTACCACCATCATGCCACTAGCATATTCCCTATGTGATGGAGATTCCTAGCCGTCCTTTTCAGCGGCATGCTGTGTAGCTCAAGCAATGCTAGCAGCTGGACTGGAGAATCAAAAGCTGGGAAGAAATAAAGGAGGGCGGGGGATTGTTGTTCTTATCCAAAAAAGGAGCTTCATGTGAATTGTGTAAGCCTTCAGCAGGCAAACCAAAGGGCCAGCTCCAATATCTAGGGATTCTTCTTAAGCATTATACACTACTACCATCACAAGATCCCATCCCAAAACCTGGGAAAAAATAAAATACCCTTCTTGTGACTCTTAATAAGTAGCATTTCCCCTCTCACAAGCAGGGAGTTTGTGTATGAAATAAGGAAAACTGTATTGTAGAGAAAGACAACACAGCATTGATTTAGGAAAACACAGCAACAATAAATCAACAATATATTTACACAAACAACAAATATCCATCCCTATAGTATCTCTGGTGGTAGGCTTTCACTTCAGTTTCCCACTTACCAGTGACAGTGTCTGATGTCAGTGTCTGATGAACAAATGTCCCTTTAATATTTCACTTTCTCCCTTCCCTCTGTCACATCCCACTCATGGTTTGTTTTCAATGGTTAGTGAAGTCCCAAAGTCCAACTGAGTTCACTCAGGCAGTGCCCTTACCAAAGTTCTGCTAACGCGCTTCATGGTTTCAGTGAACAGCCGCGTCTCTTGCCATGTTATCACCTCTTCACCCGTCTGTGTCCAGTCCTGATGCTCCATCAATTAACTTAGCTGCAATGATTTCAGCTTTGTTGATGTTGGATACGGAGGAATCTCAGTAGAGTTTGCTCAGCTCTGTTGCTATCCTATGCAGCTTCTGTGAAAAGCTGCTTCACAACATTGGAGAAAATGTATTAATGGCATATAAAGACCCTAGCGCAGAGTCTCTGCCATCATGGATATACTCCTTGCCATAAGGAAGAACTCTGTCATCCCTTTGTCTGGTTTGTGTCCAAGCTCCATTATGCAGTGGTACAAGACTAAGGCTTTGTTTATGATTATGGTGACCCCTCACTCAGGTCATATTAAGTACAGTTAGGTTGCCCTTTTGTCACACAGTAAGTAAAACAATATTGCATTGCCCCCACACTCAAAACTTAATCTGATTTTAAATAAGATGACCAAAGTATTCATACTGGGATGCTGGGTAAGAAACATGCAAATGAGGTCTGGCTTATTGTCTCTTCTTCCAGTTCACCAACAGACAGTAGCAGAGAACTTCTTCCCTCTAGAGTTTCAGACCACAAAGCTTACAAATGAAATACCAAAATGTATAATGGAACATCAAGAGTGTGCTCTTGTTTAGCTCAGCAAAACAATTAGGACAATGAAAATTTAAGACAGCACAGCTAAACCTGGAGGCTGCAGCCTTCAGTCCATATAGCGGGGCTGCTCCCCATATTAGCAATAAAATCTTAGTCCTGAAAACATTCTCTTCCTGGAACTCCCCTTGCATTGCTCATGACAAAGTGGACATCTGTTTGCAGTTTCCCATAAAAGCCATGATCCCAGGAGTTCTGCTGCTGTTCCTCTGCTGGCTCCCAACACTTCTCACAAGTCACTTTTAATTTGGCAGTGAGCATTTCTGTAACAACTACATGAATGTAAAACGCAAAATATTTCTTATTTTCAATACCAAATGTAGAACCCTAGCTTTCTCAGTGTCCTATGCAAAGTAAGACTGGGGACAGGAGGAGGGGGATCACTTGAAGCAAATCCCTAATACTTGGCATCAACCCAGGATAACTCTGTTCTCTGTCTCTGAAGAACAGAAATTTAAAAGTGTGTTGAAAGCTTGTTTGCAGTGTTATGGTCGCTGGCCCCAAGATATTAGAGAGACAAGGTGGGTTGGTCCCAAGATATTATGAGAGAGACAAGTTGGATGAGGTGATTTTATTAAACCATCTTCTGTGGTGGAAGAGACAAGCTCTGTGTAAGCTCAAAAACTCGTCTCTTTCACCAGAAGAAGATGATGCAATAACAAATATTAACTCACCCAACTGTCTCTTTAAAGTTTGGCATCTGCCTGAGGGCAGATTTAAAGTTATAGTCAGGACTGGATTTAGGCGCAGATGATCCAGGTGACCATCGCCTTGGGTGCTGTTTCTGTTGTTAGCAATAAAAGGGAAAATAGAATGTTTGAAGTAAAATGTTTCAGGTATATGCATGTTTTGAATAAGAATAAAATAAAGCTTCAGGACTGCTATGGCGAAGGCTGCAATAACAGTGCAAATATGAAGGGAAGAAACAGTGGTTTCCAGCCAACCTTGCACTGAACCCAAGAGCTTTCTTCATGTCTTGAGGCTGCCATTCCTTCAACCTGGTTGTATCAGATGCATCATCATCTTCTTTAGATTCAGTATCTCTCTTCAGAGTACTGCAAAGGATATACGTCCTGTTTTCAGCATCAGCTATCAAGTAGAAGATCCTCACAGACAGTGTTACAAATCTTACCCCTAAGTGACACTTGCTGGGAGAGCTGCACTGACACCGTAATGCTAATGAGGTACCAAGTGACTAATGTGTATGAAGCCCTGATGGAACTTGTGGAGTCAAGTAAAGCCAAGGCCAGAATCCTACACGAGGAGTAAAGTCTGGCAAACCAGATCAGTGACTTCAAATTTCTGGTCTCAACCGTGGTTTGGCATATATCCTGTTCCAAGTAAATGTTGTAAGCAAGGCATTACAGACTCAGTCAACAGACATCATTGTTGCTTATTTGGTTGTCATGGTAATAGAATCTTGTTGTTGCTATGGCAACTGAGTTAGATTATTAGGGGATAGCCCAACCAGTTTTGGTTAGTTCAGTGTGTGGCAATAAATGGCTGCTTTTAAGGTTTACAGCTCTCTGTGTCTCCAGTGATTTCTTCATAAAACTGTTGCTCCCACAGATACAACAACATAGTGACAAGGATTCCTGTGCTGCCCCAGCAACAGAAGGAAGTAGAAGTCAAAGTACAAAAAAAAAAATTCTTTTTGCTATTGGAAGCAGGTGAGAACGGGCTTGTTTGCACTGACTGTGTAAACTGAAACTTAAATCATGGCTATGCTTACAGGGCTGCTGGAACCTTTTGAGGAGACTATAGCGCAATAGCACATATACACTGAGTGTTTTGAGCTTTTTGTTATTGCAAATGACATTACAGAAGTGAAGAAGGTGCCAATATTCTTAAGTGTTGTAGGGGCTAAGACTGACTCCCTGCTACGCAGCTTACTATACCCTGTTAAGCCAGAGACCAAATCTTACAGTGACATTGTGGAAATCCTGGGGTCCCATTTCTTCTCCAAAACCACTGGTAATTGCTGAAAGATATCGGTTCCACAAAAGAGACCAAAGAGAAGACACAACAGTTGTACAATTTCTAGCAACTTTGAAAAAGCTAGCAGAACACTGTGAATTTAAGGAGATATTAAATGGTGTCCTATGTGACAGGTTAGTGTGTGGCCTGCACAATGAAGCTATAAGGAAGTGCCTATTGACAGAGGCTCAGCTTATCTTACAGAAGGCCATTGATATTGCGGTCTCCATGGAACTGACTACAAAGGAAGCGCAATACATTGGTGCATCCCCTAGGGTGCATAAGGTGTCACAAGAACCTACCCACAAAACTGTGGGGAGTCAGGAATGTCACCCTGTGGTAAGCCGGATCACCAGGCATCAGAATGCTGGTGTAAGGACCTGGTGTGTCGACACTGTGGCAAAAAGGGACATATGGAGTGTGCCTGTAAACAAAAGAAAAAGAGGCCTGTGGTCTGGCTGACCAAAAAGGGAAATCTGCATACCCTTGACCAGATCCAGGATGATCAAGGTGACACCTCATCACAAGAAGAAGAGCCACTCCACATTTTGTCTTTGGCAGTGGGCTTGCATGAATACTGGGTAACCCCGTTGTTCGATGGCAAATCTATATGCATGGAACTGGACATTGGTGCAGCTGTCTTGCTGGTCTCTGAGACTGTGTATAAAGAAAAGCTACATCATCTTTCACTTAAGGCAACAAAAACTGTTCTGAAGACAAATACGGGAGAAGCTGTGCCCATGTTAGGCACTACTGATGTTAAGGTGGAGCTCCATGGACAAGCTGCTAAATTGCCACTGTTTGTGGTGAAAGGTAATTACTCAGTCTCAATGGGTAGGTCTTGGCTTAGGAAGATTCAGCTGAACTGGGCAGAAGTGCACCAAATAACTAAAGAAGAAACCAATCTGATTGCTATACTAAGGAAACATGCTGCTGGTTTTGGAGAGGATCTGGAAAGTCTGAAGGGACTCACTGTGACATTGAACATTAAAGCTGACAATCAACCAAAATATCTGAAAGCCAGAACTCTGCCATATGCCATCAGGCCGAAAGTTGAAATGGACCTGGAGCACCTGGTCACCAATGGAGTCCTAATACCAGTTACCCATAGCTCATGGGCCACTCCTATCATTCCAGTAGTGAAGAAAGATGGCTTTCTCCGGATTTGCGGTGATTTTAAAGTCACTGTCAACCCGGTGTGGTGTTCAGAGCAATACCCGTTTCCCTGCATCAATGACCTCTTCGTGGGCCTGGCTGGGGGACAAAAGTTAAGTAAGACTGATCTGAGTCAAGCGTATTTACAGATGCACATCAATGAAAACTCCCAAGAGCTGTTGACTATTGTGAGGCATAAGGACTTTATCGATACTGTTGCCTACCCTTCGGAATAACGTCTGCTCCCGCCCTGTTCCAGAGAGCTATGGACCAGATCTTGTGTGGCTTGCCAGGAGTCCAGTGCTATCTGGACGACATCCTGGTCACTGGAAGGAATGAGGAGGATCACCTAAATAATTTAGAGGCTACCCTACAAAGACTGAAAGAGTATGGCCTACGCGTACACAATGACAAGTGTGAATTCTTTCAGTCCTCTGTTGAATATTTGGGACACATCATCGATGTTACGGGTCTTCGTAAGGCCCCTGCAAAAGTTAAGGCTATTGTGGAGGCTCCCCATCCTCGAAATGTTAGCCAGCTTCGCTCATTTCTAGGACTATTGAACTATTATGGCAATGAGGATGGTCTCTCAAGGCTGCCTTTGCCAGTCAAACATCAAGATATTGCCCAGAAGGAAATATTTTACTTTGAACAGGTAGAGAATACACCCATCACTGCTACTCAGGTAAAGAAGGCAACTCGTATTGACCCAGTATTGTCCCAAGTTATGAACCTGGTGATGCATGGAACATCTCGATGAACCTCTCCGGTCTCACTCGACCTTGTTACCTACATGTCTAGGAGGATGGAGTTATCGATCCAATCTGGTTGTTTGTTGTGGGGGAGACGTGTCATTATCCCACCACCACTTAGATCACAGATGTCAGAACAGCTACATTCTGGTCACTGTGGAATAGTGCGCATGAAAGAAATTGCATGAAGCTATTTTTGGTGGCCCGGATTGGACAGTGCTATTGAAGAGAAGGCAAGAGCTTGTATGTCATGTCAGGCTGTGAGGAATGCACTCCAGTGGGCACCCCTACACCCATGGGACTGGCCTGAAAATCCCTGGTAACATATTCACCTTGACTTCGCCCACTTGAAGGAAGCATGTTCTTGGTAGTGGTAGATGCCCATTCTAAATGGCCAGAAGTTTCTATAATTCAGTGCACTGCATTGACACTGCTCGAGTGTCCATCAAAGAAAGGTTGGACAAATCAAGCACCACAAAAAGACTTGGAAGGTTTTGTATGACATTAATAAGCTGCTGGAAGGCAGGAAAATACTTTTTAACAATTGTACAGACCTTCACCGGACGCTGACACACAGGGAATGTTTGGATGTCAATGATAAAGACCTCTGTGCTGAAGAAAAATATGAATTTTACTTACATTATATTTTCTCTAGGGAAAATTCAGCATCCTTTGTTAATCCAACAGGTACCTGCCCCTGCACCCTTGGGTGTTGAAGCAGAATAACACTGCCTTTGGAGCCCATTAATACTTCTCTTTACGGGTCTAATTCTGATCTTATACACGTTAATTGGCAGTAACTGCAGAGCAAAAATCCTAACTGCATCTGGCTCTGATTCTCTATGAAACTAGTCCATTTGCTTTCAATGGAGTTACTCCAGCATAAATCTGAAGAGTAACACAGTGAAGAACTAGGTCTCTTGACTTTAATGGAGTTTCATCCACACAGAAACAGTGAGAGATTAGAATCAATCCCTAATTGTCTAAAGAGATCCTCCACACATGGCTAAGAGACCTGCCTCTATTGCTATTTGGGGCCAAATTCTGATGTGTTATTCAGGAAAAAAAATCCATTGGAGCTACTCCAAATTTACAACATATGTGAGATCAGTCTTTTAGAATCAGTTCCGTATCTTCCACATCTCCTACATGGTAATAAAAATCCCATTTCTATTAAAGTCACCAGGCAGTACACTGGAGATATTTTATTCAGACACCTACCAAACCAATTAGCAAGTTAGAAAGAATACACTGTACACTGGTTTGGAACATATATCCTAGGAAATGAAAATATATCACTATGTTAATCACAGCAGTGCTCACTTTAGAATAAAGTTTTAAAGGTCAGAGCTGCAGAGGAACAAAGTGGAGTGCCCAGCCTACAGTGACAAAGTAAAATTAACTCAAATCCTAGCTTGTGGAAAGCATGCAATCTGAGGAAGCTTGACTTCCCTGTCAGCCACAACAATAAGAGTAAAGACAAGTTGAACACAGGAGCAAAGCAACTGGGAAACAAAATAATGACGACAAATAGGGTTAACCAAAAATTTTCTGTCAAAACTATTTTTCCAACAATCAATTGTGTTTACAACCAAACTATTTTTTCTATAGAGAGTATCTGTTTTCCATAGAAAATTCTGACCAAAAAAAAAATCAAAGAGCTGTATACTCAAAAAGCAAAAGTCTTTTGTTCTTTGTCCAAAAACCAAAAATTTCAATTTGGAAATGCTGCCACAATGCCCTGTGGGAGTTCTAGCTTCAGTGCCTCATAAGTCCTTTTTCCTCTGCTGACTAATGTCCCCAGCCAGGCTACATCACCTAAGCCTGCAGTGCTTCATGGGATTCAAGAAGAAGTGACACCATTGTGTATTATGAGAAAGGTAGTTCAGCCAAGGAGCACAATCCACAGAATTAACAGGGATATAAAGTACCTAACTACAACTCCCAGGAGGCAATGCTATAGCTAGAGCTGGGGCTTAAGAAAAGGTTTATATTCCCTCAATAACATACCTAGCTGGGCAACACCACCATATTGAAAAGCAGTGGATTTACCATTAGTCACAGCAGTTTTGTGCAGTCACCTCTTGACATCAGAATCACAATTGAAACTAGAATGCCTGACTTTCAATGTTTGCAGTTGGATGTCACACTTCAAATTTATTCTGCCTTTCTTCTACCATTGCAGCTCCATAGCAGCACATACTCACTCTGCCTGCTTACCATGCTTCTTACTCCTTCCTGTCCTCCAGTCCCATTTCTTTTATCCTTTTCTTCTTCCCACCTCTTCTCCCCCCCCCCACACACTCTTTTGCTCCTACAGTCTTGTATCTTTAAAATTCTCTTTTACCCATGGAAGATTTTCTGGAGTAATTCTACAGAAGTCAATGCAGCTACTCTGGGGGAAGTAATATTAGAATCTGGCCTGGTATTTCATGATTGGGTAGGTGCAGCAGCAAAGATGGCCAGTGTGGTTGAGAATCTAATATAGTGCTCCTTGTTCATTAGTTACAGAGTGCTGCATCTTATGTCTGGCTGCATCTACTGGTTCTGCTCTCCCCTTGCTCTAAATACTCAAAAACTCACTTGGAGTACTGTATTAGATTCCTCCACCTACCTCAGAACAGGGAATATGTTTAACAAGTTCATTTCCTCAAGTCTGGATGAAAAATTGCTGATGAAGTGCTCCTCAGCTGTGTTTCTTCATGTCAAGGTATGGAAGTAGCCCTTCTAGACATTTTTCTTAAAAATAAAGAGTCAGACAAAGTTCTCCACAATATAGTTCATGCATAAAAGTACCAAAAATCAAACAACACCAGTAGATTGTAAGCTCTTTGACCAGGCACTATCTTGCTGTTATATGTTCGTACAGTACCTAGCACAATGGGGTCCTTCATCATGTTTATTATGCTAGTGCCTAAAGGCTAGCCAAGAATGCAGCCCCATTGTGCGCGCTACAATACATGGTCTCTGCTCTGATATGCTTACAATGACATAACAGACAGGGTAGGGTAAGGTGTTGAACACACAAGCAGAGGGAACCATGTAATGGCAGCACTTTCTGTTAGTTCCATAATTTCTGAGGAGTGGGGAGTAGTTCAGAAGGAATAAGCTGAATGGAAAGAAAAGGGGCCATAGGAGGTGGGGCAACAGGGCAGGGGAGAGGAAGGAGGGTAAGAGGGCCAAGTGTGGTGTGAAGCTCTGGTAAAGAGACTGCGAGGAAGAGGGAGGGAGAAGGTTGGAGAAAACAGCCAATCAGCACGGGGCAGAGAAAATCCAGGCAAAACGGTAGAAAGTTCTCCAAATGCCCAAAGAACCAAAGGTCCGTACTTCAGCTGCTGCTGCTGCTACCAGCTGGAATCTACGGCTGGCTCCCCCACTGCAGATTCCCCCCAAGGCCACATGGTTGTGGGAAGCAGAGGCACCAGCACAGGTCCTAGTGCTTGTGCTCTTAGGCATGACTGGGGCTCATAGGCACTACCTCAATATAAAAATAAAATAGTATAATAAAATAATAATAATTAATAAATAATTCACCTAGTCACAGTGAACAGCCAATTAATTTCACATTCAGAAATTCTGAGAATTGAATGCAGAATTCCCCTGAAGAACATGCCAGCTAATGCTGCATTGCCATTCAAGGACAAGCATTTAGGGAGAAAGCTCCTCTAATATTTAGTATCTGTATATTGGTCCCTCTCAACAAGGTGACTGTCATAGCTTTCCTACTCAGATTTGAACCTTAGCGTTCATAACCTGAGAAGCTAGCATGAACCCTCTAAGCTTAATTACCAGCTTAGATCTGATATCGCTGCCACCAGCCAATTTCCAGTGTTTGGCTCACTCTGGTCTCCCC
>NC_133770.1:138571568-138601274 GCF_003597395.2 Chelonoidis abingdonii
ACCCACAAATTCCCTCCCTTAAGCTTTGAAAAATTCGGTTTCCTGATTGGTCCTCTTGTCAGGTGTTTGGTTCCCTTTGTTAACCCTTTACAGGTAAAAGAAACATTAACCCTTAGCTATCTGTTTATGACAGTGACCTGCAAATTAAAACATATAATAGAGGTCAGTGTCTTTTCTTGATTAATTAATTATAATTATAATTATATTATATTATATTATATTATATTATATTTATTATATTATCAGGTGACAAGACGTATTCTCTGTACTTAAGATGGTATTATATTTCCTGTTTCTTTTTCTGCTTGCCTTCTACATTACAAATATCCATGATTGACTTACCTGTATTTGTCTCAAGACTCCTTGGAAAACTTTAACTAGTCGGTGACTAAAATCTGAGCAAAGAAGAAAGAAAATGATTGTTACTGAGGTTTTTAATCCCTCTATCACAGGTTGACTGGCCCCCAAGACTGAAATAGGTCCAGTGCCCCTGTGACAGACCAGGTGCTCCTAGCTGAGCCAGTTAAAGGGGCGGGGCTACACCTAGGCTATAAAGGATCAGAGGGAGTTCAGAGCAGGCAGAGAAAGTAGGGGAACTGTATAGGGAAGCTGTAGGGAGAAAAGATATACTGTAGTGGTCCCTGAAGAAGACAGATGAGGCTGGGTAGAAAAAAGCAGGCCAGGCCTTGCATCTCTTCTAGCTGCTTAGACTGCAGCTCAGAAAGGAGGGGCTGTACCCAGCCTAAGGCTGGGTACAAGAATTGTGTTTGTGGTTTCTTTTTTGGAATTTTGTTTTAATAAAAACAAGCAGATCCCAAGAAGGGTTGTGAGTGGACGAATGAAACTCTAACAAAGTTTTGTTTAAGGAACCTGGAAGAAGGGGAAAATAGGGGAGGACACTGCAGATACCCCTCTGGCCACAAAGGGGTGCTGGGATGGTAGACACAGTGTTACAACCTCCATGTGTTCCTTTTTTAAAATTAAGAGCATATTTAACTACAGCTAAGAAACATTTGGGAGAAACATTCACTTGGTGAAAGGAATAGAGTCCCCATACCTTCAAATGAGGCCTAACAACTGCCATTCTTGTTCTCTACTCCTTCAAGGAGTTCTCCAGTTAAAAAGGTAGAACAAATGTGATATTTCTAAGGTAAAATAAAAATATGAAATTCAAAGCTCATTCACATATAGGGGGCAGGGATAGCTCAGTGGTTTGAGCATTGGCCTACTAAACCCAGGGCTGTAAGTTCAGGCCTTGAGGGGACTACTTAGGGGTCTGGGGTAAAAATCAGTACTTGGTCCTGCTACTGAAGGCAGGGGGCTGGACTCAATGACCTTTCAAGGTCCCTTCCAGTTCTAGGAGATTGGTATATCTCCAGTTATTTATCATGTGTATCATGGAAAAAGCCATCCTGGCAATAATTTCATCAGAGACTCAAGCCTGAGGCTCATTTATTGTACACACACCAACGTGTTGGGGGGGTAGCAAGTTGGATACTGCACTCCCAATGCAAAGCATCACCTAAGTATATAAAGCTGAAAACCGCAAATACATCATACATTTAAGTAATAATCACCTTTATTTGGAATTAACATCTGACAGGGGTTAGGGACTTTTTGGGTCTTTTTCGTGCTTTCCAATGTGGTTGCTCGCATACCTTTTATGGAAGTAATAAAGGTTAGAGTCTCGGCTGGTACTTTCCAGTGTTTAGCAACCATTCCTTTTATGGGGTACCATTACACCAAGTAGATCACAGGGTACAGCAATATCACGGGGCAGTTACACAACAGGCATAAGGGAGGGCATGAGTTATCATTATAAATGCTTCATACTTGTTACAATCTTATCTCACACAAGCAGTTGTTATATTTCATAAGCATAAGGCACATATTATAAATAGTTTCTGCTTCTGGGGCATCTCATTGCCCTCCCCCTCCCCCACAGCCAGGGGACACAGCTAGTTTGGTTCAGCCTTAGGACCTGTTAGAAACAAAACAGGCCCATGTTAACAAATCAAGGCCTATGTAACTGGGGGAGGTCTTTTCTTCCACATGTGTATACACCACAGAGCAGCAAAAGTGAACAATCTATTTTCCTTTAAAGGACACCTTTAAACTGATCATGAGAGGCAGACTTTAGCCGAATTGAATCAAGGGAACCAAAGATAACAGGCTTACACATGTGATCAGCCCATCTTCCTGTCATCTGAATCTCTGCAGAAATAGTGTTTTAAAAGTTTCCAGTTTATAGTGCGTATAAAATATGAGGAAAAAGGGCAAAATGTCTGTTTTGCTTTTTTAATATTAAATATGTCAATCAATCAACTGTTTGCTTTTCTCACAAGCTTAAGGGAATTGGCATATTTTTCTTGCCTAGCTTGAATTTGAAGGCTTAGTTCAACATTATGTATTATATACAACTGAGAAAGGCAAGATCTGGAAGGCAAAAATATATTGTCAATACACTATTAACAGAAATTGGAGACATAGGAACTCATTTGTGTGCTGTACACTAGAGCAAGTTTACCAAATATATTGATTTGGTGAACAAACAATGCCAGACCTCTGAGTTAAGGGTGGAATTTGCAAAGTTATACTCTGAGAAGACATCTTTGCTTATGGTTAGTTCTGTCTCATCTATAAGCTTACTTCTAGTTGTAAACATTACAGATAGAGAAAGTTAAAGATGTTATTTTTAAAAACACTATTAATGCTTTAACAAGTTTTATATTCAAAGTTGCAATATTATATTAAATAATCAAGTGACAAGAATAATATTCTCTGTGCTTAAAATGGTATTCCACTCCTTACACCGCACCCAGACACTGAAAACTACAGTAGTTGGGCTTTTCAGATTACCTGTAAAGGAAAATGCTTTTAAAACTCAAAGCCTATCATGCACTATAGAATAGGTATCAACATGTAACAGTTACATGACAGGGGTATTGTAAAGTATAGCAGTTTATGTCTGTGAGGAGCTTTATGAGATCATCAAATACAAATATTGTAAGGGCTGTGTATTTTTTTCCTGAAGAAAATGTACAATAAATTAATGTACAAATATGGAGAGTTTTTACAGAGAATGGAATATACTTTGGCCTCAGTAACCCTTGGAAGAGATTAAATCATTCTTCTTTGCGAATGACAATATGTTTGCCTAGCGAATAAGACAAAGAATCTGATTTTCCAGATCTGACTTCCAAATTGCAAGGACGGAAGTGCTACTTGACCCAGATTCGAAAGATGAAACAAGTAGCACAATCTTCTTTTTTACACTTGAGACAATATAGCTACAGATATCAGAGGCCCTCAATTCAATCTTTTTCAGAATGTAGATCATATTTTAATAAAGACATTGTCTTGTAGAACAAGTGCCCTCCCATTCGTAACTGTATGATGGATATTTGAGAATGTGCACTGTATTTAACATGTTTAAATTAATAATTTTTTTACCTTTTTGAAAAGTTAGTTGCACTCAGCTCCAGCTGTGCCCCTCCCACCTGTTCTGTTCCCCAGTACATGCTTCTATAGATGAAAGGCTCAGTTCTGATGTAGTTATATTGGCTTCAGTAGAGATGCTCATTTACACCTGTGTGTGTGTGTATAATATAGTATTACCCCAATTATAGACTCAGACAAATGAGTCATTTTGTTTGTTGGTTTGTTAAAAAAGCCAGATCTAAGGAGTCATAACTTGGGTTTATAATATTTCTAAGTCACTGATAATGTATGTTGAGATATTTCTAATTTATCCCACAGGGATTCAAAGGTTAAAGATTCCTTTCATTATTTTGAAGTGTCTTTTGGCCAGGAATGCCCATCTTAGAATTCTGTCTGCTGCTTGAAGGAAGGAGATTTGATCTCCAGTTATACAGCTTTATTTCAGACTGTATCTTCAATAGCTGATGCTTGCTACTAAGGGCTATAGTTCAAGAAAATAGAAGCCGAAGTGAGAAGCACTTGTATCTAGTCTCTCACCCTCAGGAGCGACGCCAGGGTTTTTTGGCGCCCTAGGCGAGCGTCCTTCTGTGCTCCAGGTCGTTGGCGGCAATTCTGCGGCGGGGGGGGTCCTTCTGCGGCTCCCGGTCTTCGGGGTACTTTGAAGCGAGTGAAGGACCCACTGCAGAATTGCCGCCTAAGACCCGGAGCGCGGGAGGACTCCCCACTGCCGAATTGCCGCCGAGAGTGGCAAAATGCCTCCCCCCTAAATCTTAGTGCCCTAGGCGACCGCCTAGGTTGCCTAAATGGAAGCACCTGCCCTGCTCACCCTACTGCAGTGTAAATCAACCTGAGAAGAAAGTTACTCTTGGAAAAAGAGTGTTCTGGCAATGAAATATGTGTTCATTAAAATTAAAGGGCCTGAGAGTACCTAGCATAAAGTTACAACTTACACCATCAAAACCCTTATTACACATAGAGAAAGTATATGTCTAACATTGGCCACCTGGGTCAATTTTATGAGACATCACTTTTTATAAAAGATGTATCCTCCCACAAATTAAACCAGTTTTATTTGGATTCATATAGCCCTCTTCATTGCTTTGTGTCCCTATTGCTCTCCCCTTATCCAATATAATAGCTGTTCTTATTAATTAATTGAGTTTTTATGACTGAACAAGTTATGGATCCTGAGGCTGTGATACAATGGCAAACTGAATATCCAGAAGGAACCACTTTTGCAGAAGCAGATCAACCTCTTAGAGAATGTAGAATGAAACTATGGGATCAATAGCTATTCAAGTTCTTCAGAAAAAATCAGACTTCACCAATGTGTTCCAGAAACCCTTTAGTCTCACATGCTAATTTTTTTTCTGCTTTTTTCTCATTTAGTGACTTTATGTAGCTAAGTAAAGATTTGGAGATTTAAGTAATAAAGAATGTCATGGCACTTACTGAAGCCATCAGATCACAGGAGTACATGGAAGTATAAAGATGTCTCACATAGTCTAAGATAGAAAAGTAAAGAGGTACAAGATCACAATTTAAATTACATGATCAAGAGTAAAAATATTAATTTAAAAATGAGATTTCATAAGTTAAAGCCTCAGTGACCACATGAATAACAGTTTCAGGAAGCATAAGCTACTGAGGTGGTAGCATTTACCCCCAGTAGTGCTGAGACTCTGGAATGTACAGAGGGTAGGTGCAAGGTTACTGGAGGAGATAGGTCTGTGTCTTAGACTGGAGCAAATTTGTGGAGATGAAAGACAAGGGTCCATAGCATCTTTTTTACCTAGATACTGCTGTGCAAAGCCTGCTGGAGAGCTCCTCAAGGCTTTCCTAGAGTTACTCCCAACATATTCAAGAGTGAGGAAGAAAAAAGGGTTTGATGTAATCTGTAATGGGCCACCAATCCACCCCTGAAACCCACACAAATTTAGGTGATCCTTAGGAAGCAAGGACAATTGGCACAAACCCCCTGTGCTTTAACACTGTCTCTGCCTTCTATTCACCCCTCTCAGCCCAACTCCTTGGCAATGCAGCTCCAATGGAATTTGTACAACTAGAGCCTCCACCGACCTCAGTTGTCCCCAACCTTCCTCTTATAATGGAGTTCTCCTGAATGGAATTAGAAAAAGGCAATATAAGCCTGCAGCTCTGTTATAATTTTCTTAGTAATCTGCTTGAGAAAGAGGCAGCCTCCTCTGGATCTGTTCTGTCTCAACTCAGTCCCAGCCTTTCTCTGCTCCAGAAATTGAAACTTCTCTTTCCCCTTCACAGAACTCTGCCCCCAAAGAGTCCTTCATGGGGCCACAGGAAGGGGGGAAATGGTATATGGTGGTACTTGACTCTGCTTCCCACCTCTTCCTTCCACTTGGGGCAACGGAGATCCAGAGGAAGAAGGCCTTTTCAGTGCCTGGACCCTGGAGGCAATACAGCCTAAGAAAAGCTTATTTCTCAACTGTATCTTGGAACTAAGAGGGAGCCAGCAAAAGTGTTAGAGGATTAGGATGATATGCTTGTATTGTTATTATACAAGTAGAACACTCTAGTATCTTGAGTTAGAATTACACTAGATGAAAATATTCTTCTTAAACACAGAACTGTATATTCATGCATGTTCCAAGTAGTACAAAACCATGAACAATTTCATTGCACTGATTTTTCAGTGAGATAGACCTGAAGCAAAACCTCAGATCTGAACTTCTGCAAAAGTTTCATGTTCCAAAATGTTTCCTGAGCTATCTGCTCCCACTCCTGCATAAGATTTGCCTGTGATTGTAATATGTAGAACAGTCCAACAAATTCTTTTATTTGACATTGACAATCTCTTATATTTCTTCTCACAGCAACACTTCCTAAAATAAATGTAATAATTTCAAAAAATTCTTAAAATGGGCTACTTGATTTAATAGTGGCCATAACCTTTCCAAAAGATTTTACTGGCCTTCACGCTGTTTAACCATTGCATCAAGTTAGCTTACCTATTAGGTTGGTTATTATTTATCATCATTTGTGAGAAAAATCTTCTGGTAAGATAAACCAGTGTTTTATCCACATAGACATTTTAAATGTATTATTGTGAAATGGGCATCAGAGCCTGACAAAGAAGCTAACTTTCATAACCAAATATGATCAAAAATTGGTAAGTTCATACCTCACATTTTCTATGCAAAGATGCAAAAAAGAAAGGTTACCTACCTTCCATAACCAGAGCTCTTCGATATGTGTGGTCCCTATCTATATTCCATTGTGGGTACACATGTGCTTGAGATTGGAAGATTCTTGCTAGTAGATTCCACTGCTCTGCACCCTCTCTCTGTCTCTCTCCCCTTCCTTTTGTTCCAGTATAAGGGTATAAAGAATGGTGCAGTGCAATCGACTCTCCAGGTCCTTCCCTACCACAGATCAAGTCTTCATGATCCTAAGCAGAGGGATTGGAGGATGAGGGCTGTAGACTAGAGATAGGGACCACGCATCTTGAAGAATTCTGGTTATGGAAGATAAATAATCTTTGTTTCTTGAGTGTTGGTCTCTATGTGTATTCCACTGAACAACAGTCAAGATGGAGGAGAGTGAGAGGATCTCTGTGGTTTGATGACTGCCAAACTGCTGACCCAAAGACTGCAAAAGATGAGGAGATTTATACCATGCAATAGGGTCTTGTGAATAGAACTCCACATGGTAGATTTATATGCCATGCACTTCCCTAAGCAAAGCTACTGAAGAGTCCTTTGCTCTTGTGGAGTGGACCTTCACTCCATAAAATAGAAGAGCACCCAGTAACTGGTAGCAGAACAAGATATAGCCCTGAAATCCACTTTGAAGATACTGCTTTCTCTTGAATGTACTCTCCTAGAGCCATAAACAGACTAGCAGCAAAGAGTCCTGTGGCACCTTATAGACTAACAGATGTTTTGGAGCATGAGCTTTCATGGGTGAATGCCCACTTCGTCGGATGCATGTAGTGGAAATTTCCAGGGGCAGGTATATATATGCAAGCAAGAAGCAGGCTAGAGATAATGAGGTTAGTTCAATCAGGGAGGATGAAACCCTCTTCTTGCAGCTGAGGTGTGAAAACCAAGGGAGAAGAAACTGATTTTGTAGTTGGCAAGCCATTCACAGTCTTTGTTTAATCCTGAGCTGATGGTGTCACATTTGCAGATGAACGGAAGCTCAGCAGTTTCTCTTATGAAGTTTGGTCCTGAAATTTTTTGCTGGCAGGATGGCCACCTTAAGGTTTCTGACTGTTGGTGTGGGCCAGGCGTGGTGAAGTGTTTCTCCTACAGGTTTTTGTATATTGCCATTCCTAATATCGGATTTGTGTCACATATATACATATATATACACAGAGATAGAGAGACATTATCCAGTTGGCTGATGTACATTAGCAGAGGGGCATTGCGGCATATGATGGCATATATTAACATTGGGGTGGACGTGCAGGGTGAATGAACTGGTGATGCGTGTGGGTTGATCTGGTTTTAGGTCCTGTTGCATGGTGTCGCTGATGTAGATATGTGGGCAGAGTGGGCCATCCCGAGGTTTGTTTGCATGGATTTGGTTCCTGAGTTAGCAGTTACTATGGTGCAGCTGCAGTGTGCAGTTACTGGTGAGAATATGCTTCAGGTTGGCAGTGTGTCTGTGGCGAGGACTTGGCCTGCCACCCAAGGCCTGCTGAAAGTATGGTGGGATCATTGTCCTGGGATGGGGTTGTAGATCCCTGATTGATGCATTGAGGAATTTTACTGGGCGGACTGTATGTGTATGGGCCAGTGGGAGTTCCTGTTTGGTTTCTTTCTTGGGTTTGTCTTTGCCGTAGGAGGCTTCTGGGTACACGTTCTGGCTCTTGATCTTTGTTTCCTTATTCCTCCTGTGGTATTGTAGTTTTGAGAATGTTTGGTGCGAGATTTTGGAGGTGTTGGTCTCTAGTCCTAAACAGACTAGGAAATTTTCAAAGGATTTGCTATACATAGAGAAAATAGAATGTCCAGGGAATGGATCTCGATCCTCAGTGATCAGGAGCGCTAGGAAAGAACACAGTAAGTTGTTAATATGATCTTTATGTGTGGAAGTCCAAGATTTACTGTGTGAATGAACTTAGATGCAATTTTAATTAACCTTATCCTTACCAGATATAGAATACTGTGGTTTGGCCAGTAGGCTCCCTAGTTTGCGTACATCTTCTAGTCAAAGTGATGGCATCAGAAAGTCTACCTTCAGAGATAAGTGCTGTCAAGGTTCCTCCTCACTCTGAACTTTAGGGTACAGATAAGTGGGGACCTGCATGAGAAGCTCTAAGCTCAATTACCAGCTTAGATCTGGTCTGGCTGCCACATTCACAACCACTCCCTTCCTTGGGTAGCCTTGAGAAACTTCACCAATTTCCTGGAACACAGATCCAAACCCCTTGGATCTTAAAACAAGAGAAATAACCATCCCCTTCTTTCTCCACAAACTCCTGGATGGGACATCCAGATCCAATCCCCTTGGATCTAAAAACAAGGAAAAATCAATCAAGTATTAAGAAAAAGGCTTTTAATTAAAGAAAAGAAAGGTAAAAGAAAACCCTCTGGGAGAGATTAGCATACCAGCTACTCTCACAGACAACAGATTTAAAACACAGAGGATGTTCCCCTGGGCAAAAACTTAGTACACCAATAAAAATACCCAAATACCCAATTTGATTCTACCTCTAATTGCACAAGACAGGTTACAATGAAATAAACATAAACCTATTTATTCCTTTCTAAAACTTACTACTTTGATAAGAGGCTGGTTCCTTGATCTTTTTCACTCTGGCTGAAACTGAAAACTAACAAAGGTAAAAACCCTCCTTCTTTTTGAAACCTCTTGTTCCCCCATTGGTTCCTCTAGTCAGGTGTCAGCTAGGTTAGGTGAACTTCTTAACCCTTTATAGGTAAAAGAGGCATTAACCCTTAACTATCTGTTTATGACAAGTGGTAAAGTGAGGATATTGCTAGTTGTTCAAATGGTGGTTTTGTCAGTGCTGAGAGGACCAAGTTGAGATCCCATGTCAGAGCAGAGTTGGCTAGCAGAGAGAAGGTTCTGAGCAAACCTTTTAGAAAATCGCACAGTGACTGAATGTATGAAGATGGAGCAGTTGTCAATAGAAGAGTGGCAGACTCTAATTGCTGCCAAATGAACCCCCGGGCATCTAAGTGAAAGATCAGAGTTTTTAACATGAGAAGATCATCTAAAATAGTTGAAATCTCTACCATTTCTGGGGACATATGGTGACACTGAGTCCATATAGAAATCCTTTTCCACTTCATTAAGTAACACTTCTGGGTGGATTCTTTCCTGCTGTTGTTAAGAATGGCTTTAACTGATTTTGAACGTATCTGCTGTAGGTTTAATACCCAGCCAAATACTTAGTCTAGAGGTGTTCCAGTGAAATCAGTCAGACCTAAAATGGATGTTTTTGATATCATTATCTCCACTTGAGACTTTCATGTCAAAATCTAATAGTCTAGGTATGGGAAAAACTATCAAATAATTGCACTAGAAGGGGGCTACAACTAGTGAAAGTACTTTCATAAATAAATACTCTTGTTTACACCTATCAGGAACATCAGGAACCTCCTGTGGGAGGGAAAGATGTCTGTATGATGATAGGCACCTTTCACATTAAGAGTGTTGAACCATTTGTTTCTCTTTAGAGATGAGATTATGAGTGCTAGGGTGACTGCCTTGAATCATAGGCCAAGTTTACACTGGTGGTGGGATGAAGGGTATGTGTAGACACATGGTGCAGTGAAAAGCAGACTGCATCCACACTGGGGCATATAGCTACACGTGGCAGTGAAATGTTCTGGCGGGGGGAAGGCAATGAGGAAAGGCTCTGGCAGCAAGGAGATGCCAGAACCTTTCCCTACTGCCAGATTCTTTTCCTACAGTGAGGAAAGACTGTGGCAGTGGAGAGGCAGCAAAACACTATACTATTCAAAATAGCAGCATAGACAGGGAGGCATCACTTGGGCATGTAGAAGCCCTGTACAGTATAATACTGGCAGACCAGGTACAAGCTCATGCCAAGGTCCCTAGGTCTTGACTGAACACTGACCAATATATAGCTGGAACCAGTTTTGCTCACCTATGTTTAAGTATTCTTAAAACAGTATTATTTTAAAAAATTGCTTAGTGTTTAAACTTTATGGAATGCTTGTAAGTTGCTGCATGTACTAATCTCACTTATAACATCTGTATCCCATTACATAAGGAAATATTTAAACATTTGCATTGTAAACATCTGTACCTACCTAAATCACCAGAGAGAAGAGAGACATTAATTAGCATGAAATACTACGCCTGGTCTACACTTAGAATTTCCATTGCTATAGCTATGTCTCTGAGGGGTGCCTGATCATTGGCTATATGGAGTTGGAGACTGATACATTTGAATATTTTTCTGTCTAGAAGGTCCAAACGTTTAGATGCCTTGTCTGAAGGGGTAAATCTAACATGTTTTCACCTACTCCTCTTCACTGGAGCCTGAACAATTAGGGGCTTAGGGGCAGGATGTGTGAAGAAAAATTCTCCATTGGGAAGAACAAATGATCTCTTTCCTGCCCTCTTTGGAGTGGGTGCACATGTTGCTGGGGTGTGCTACATACTTTGGTCAGTTCTAGAATAGCCTCAATGATTGGGAGTGGTCCCGCTGTAGGGGGTGCTCCCTGTACTCTGTAAAATGTCCAGGAGTTTGGGGGATGACCCTTAAACTTCCCCCAGAGGATCTGATGGGGATCAGCAATCCTTCCTAACAGCTCCTGAAACTGTTTGTGATTGCCTGGTGGAGATGGTGATGCTCAAGCAACCGCTTTGTCAAGAGATGATGTACCCAATGGTACCAACAGTACAGCTAGATATGGCTCTTTTTCCTCAATGGGCTTCAGGAAGGATTCAGGCTGATCCCTCAGGGGAGAGGGATGGTAAGATTCTCAGTGGGACAGGATGGATTTGGGATAATGTACATAGGGGAAGTACAGCCAGTGAGAAGTATACATCATGGATTGGGATTGACTCCCAGGCACAAACACAGGTTCTGGGGGAGGGTAAGAGATAATCCCATTTTATAGGGTTTTGACAGGACACAAAGATTCTAGAACCTCTATCTAAGCTTACATCCTTTGAAGGGAGTGATGAGGGTCCTTCTCCCATATCAGACTTGCCCGACAAAGAAAAAAGTGAGGTCCATCTCCAACAGTGGTGCCATCTTAACCCTTGATGAGAAGCAACCCTGACTGATAGAGAGAATAGAAGAACAGTGGCCTACATAATGTTTATGAACCAATGGTGTCAGAATCTCTTGTGTAAGGCTCAGATCCAGCAGGATGGGGGTGTCTTCCAAACGATGTATGGGCTAACTGTCTGTCCTTCATCAACACCAGTCAAGGTCCATGCCCTTACTTTACTTAGTACCGCTGGTCCTGGTCCTGCCAACAGAATCTAAGTGGAGGCATTCTTACTCTTTGAAGCCTGCTGTTCGATACCTTAACCTTGATAGGTTTTAGAGTCTCCTGGAACTGGACATTATAAGTTCCCTGACCTTGAGCATATAGGGGATGCACCCCTCCTCTTAGAAGTAGATCTTGAGGAGGATTTATTTCTCATTGTTAGAGAGGTTTTGTTACCTTCGTGGTGAGTCTGAGATGAAGAACCCTTTGCTCTACATTTGTTGGCCTGTGTCTAAAGTGGTAGTGCCAGATGTCACACTGCTCAACACCTCAGACCTCAGACCTCTGTACAGTGCAGATTCTCCTGGGCTGGATCTGACTAGGCTTTCATAGTTTGCTCCATAAGGTCTTTCCATGGTCTGAACTCCTGCTATTGATGGGTTCAGGGAAGAAAAGAGCAGCAGATACTGCACTTAGCAGCGATATGAGATCTTCAAAGCAGTAGAGGCACCTCTGGTGTTCATCATTGACTGGGAAGCAATGGGGGCAGGAAAGGCAGTTCCTGAAGCTTTGCACACTGACGTAATCAGAGTACCATACTGGAAATGGTGGAGGGGGTTGCTCCCTGGAATCTAACTAACTACAAGGTGTATTTACAATATTTACAGGGTTTTTTTAATAAAATATTTTCAGGAGTGATGCTGGAGGATCAGTCCATGGACACTGAAAGGTTTTGTCTCAGACCATGCAAAGGTAAGAAGGAAACTAATATATGACTGATTCATAATGCCTCTTAAACCCTTGGATCAGAGCATGAAGAGACAAAGAGAGCAGGCATGGGAAAATGGACACTATTAGCAAGATCTTCCAATCTCAGGCACATGGAGCATATGTGTATCCTCACTGGAATACACATATGGACCAGCCTCAAAGATCTCTCTCTCTCTCTCTCTCTCTAATTTGAGGTACGTTCTGGCTATACTGAGGGAGTCCACCTGCCCCATTCCTTATAATGAATCAGTCTCAGTAAACTGCAAGTAGCTGACATTAGTTCGGGGCTTGTTTATTTTCCGGTCTGTAATTTTTTTATCCAAATTGCTTTACTCATTCCATATAACTATAAAGAATGAGACTCAAGTATCAGTTTTATGACTCCAAAGCACTTCCTTTTCTAGAACTGTTTTTATTCATCACTTTCCACCAAAACTATGAAAATTTAAAGTGAAAAATATATCTATAGGAATTTCAGGTTTCATACCATTGAAAACAGGGTGTCAAATGCTGTGGTCTAGCAAGGTTAAGTATGGATTGTGGAAACAGAGCTTTCTCAAGGGATCTATCCAAGACTATGAACTAACTCCCACAAGAAGTAAAATCACTACAAAACAAAACCACCTTCTCCTCCAAGAGTAACAGCTAGAGCACAAGCACGGCATACTTTTTTGACCTTTGTTTTGCTAATGTAAACACATACCACAGTGTACATATTAAATTAAATAGAAATAAAAAAATTGCCCACACTATCTACCCCAGGTTATGAGACAGACAGACAGAGTGTGTGAATAAAACGTAACAAATACTAGTCACATCACCTAATGCACTTTGGGAAGGTGCTCATCTATTACAATTATAATGGTGTTATGCGATCGTGAATAGAATATGGTTTGTTTTCCCTTCTAATAACCAGTTGAATCTGGCCAGTTGATTATTCTCTCAGTATGAAGGAGCTCTTAGCTGGCACAGAGCTGGCACACACTGTCCCTGGGCCATCCCCACCCCACTTGGATCTGGTGCAAGGAGAGGGGGAAAGACCTATCAGGGAATAGCTAGGGTGACCAACACATATGGCACTCTCTCAGCAGCTAGAGTGCTGCCCTTTAAGGACCCTTACTGGAGCCTAGGCTGCTATAACCTGCAACAGGACTGTTGCTGGCACAGCTGTCCACAAGAAACCAGAGAGCTGTAATGGACTCCCTGACAGCTTCCCTCACACCAAACCCATGATAAAATCATGGATCTTGGCAAAGTAGAGAATCTGGACTGAAGTATTCAACAACTGAAATCCTTGCCTGAACTCAGAGGCCAATTATGGGCACTTGAGTGGGTGCATCAGAGAGGGGAAAAGGTAACAAAATGCCTCTTTCCCTCTAGTATACTCACACAGGAGACTGTCATAGACAGACTGGTATGGAGAGGGAGAGGTTGTGTGTACAAGAGAGGACCACTAGTGCTGCTAGCAGGGACCGGCTGAGAAAAGAGCAGCCCTCACTCCCCAGATGGCTGCATTGGAAGGAGCACTGGCTACATTCATTTAATAGCTGTAGCAAGTTCCCAGCACACACCCTAGTATCCTGAAAGTATTACACCTTTCCAAGCATCCAGGTTTCCAGCAGGGTATGGAAGGCACATAGCTGAGCTGCTAATATATTACGTTGCTTAAAGCACACTGTTGTTACAGTTAAATCTTTTTTTTTTTGGTCAGAATTGCCCTCATCTGATTAATAAACAAAATTTCAACTGGTTTTCAGAAAACAGATAACTGCTTCCTGTTTCATTTTGTGCATAGAAACTGTCAGTCAAAAACTGAATACATTCATTTTTTCTAGAGGGATTTTGCATCTAGTTGTGCTCCAACTGAAGTCAGCGTCAAAATTCTCATTAAGGAACACCACAACCACAAGGGTGAATAACGCTAAGCACAAAGGTTCAGATTCTGCTCCAGCTGATGGCAACGTTTTATTTTTAAAACCCTTAACAGAAGAAAACGATGATAATTAACATGTGGTTTTGCAGTCCACTTTGGAATAATCTAGCTCACCCTACTGAACAGTTGCCATCTTGTCAAACGCTATATAGTGTATTGTGTTGGCATTATTTGCTATTGCCATGATTCCATGACTGCATGGAACTTCAGAATCATCAGCATTGATAGATTTTTGACAGGCTTCTGCTCTGCCCACACGTGCCCTTATTCATTGAGCTAGAGGACAACTTTTATGGTACTATTAGTGCTTTTATCCTCTATGGACCAGCAGCTCCCTGGATTAGTTATCCCAAAGCACACTTCTTTTTTCTTTTTGGGTATTCACAATGATGAACATTGCTATGGTCATAAAATTACTACATGTTATTTCACAGGGATATAGAATTAACAATATAACTTACTTATACTACAAAACTCCTCAAAGCAAAACTTGCAGAGGGAATCTTTAAACAAAAGCACACACCATTAAGGGATCAAGAGAGCAAGTCATTTGAAACTGCTAATGTGAGTAGGTACTACATGATATGTTAGCAGTTTGCGGAACAGGAATCCATATACATACAGTAACTTGAGTCATTCTAATGAAGTGAATGGGACTGTGCTCACAAATGAAGTGTTTATAAGATTGCACTCATTCTTCAAACAGTTACAGACAGATAGAATTTCAACTCTCCATCATACTATCTGCTGCAACAAACGGTAATAAGTAGATCTACTATTGGCATTAAATATAAAGAACTGCTAATTACCTTTAGAAGTTAATATTTTCCAAAATGATTTTACTCTAATTTAAATGCAATAATCTATAATAGAATTCTTCCAATGTTTCTTGAGTGGGAATTACAGCATCTGTCCCTGTATACAGTGTTCTATGAAACAATAAAAGCAACTGTAACTTCAGGAAGTGGGGGAAAAAATCCTGCAAGACGACAGGGATGAAGAAAAAACAAACAGCCAGATGAAAGAATGGACTGCACACCATTTTTCTCTTTTGCTATTTGATACTTCGCTGTTGGAGACTGCCAAAGATAAAACGAATTCCAATAATTTTTTGCTCAGAGATTAATTTTCACGGTAAACTCTCCATGGAATCACTCATCATTTTGATAAGTTACTAGGTAGAACTATTATTTACTTTTTTCATACAGTCAATCAGCAAGGCTCATTTTTCACTAGCACATTACAATTTACACAGTAAATATTAATCAGCAGTATTCTACCCAGTTAATGTGTAGTATAAGCTAAATTTGGCTGAATTATTATGCACATTAATAAAGTGAAACTCTGGGGAATTTTGATACATCGTTGGTGGAATGCTGCTTTTTACTGATCATACATTAAATCATATTGGGGTGGGCAATACCTCTTAAATACTTAAAGGTTTACTTTGCTTGAATAATTTCAATTTAGAAAGTAGTGTTTTAACATGCTTTACTGTTGACTACAGATCAAAGTTCTGATTTAGGAGAAACTCACAGTACAATCTATATTCTGCTGCCCTCTGGCTGAAAAATATGCTAACAACTGTTAAGTACTATACATATTTAATGTGTATATCTTTTTTATTTGTGTGGTTTTGCCATTTAATTCATACCTTCAGGGGAAATGTTAAAATCATAATGACTTTCCAAACAATCAAGTGTTTAATTCTGTCACCCTTACTCTGACTAATTGAGACCTTATTCTGCAAGTAGCCCCATTGATTTCAGTGTAACTATTCAGAGTAAGATACTTATTAGTGTCGGGGATCTCTCTTATCCCAGACGGCTCTGGTTTCGTTGTCCGACCGCAAAGAGACAGGCAACGACCAGCAAGAATCCCACTATTAAGTTCTTTATTGTTGCAAGCCATACAACAGAGAACTGCCCATCTCACTCCATACAGAACCAGCCCTCCTTCACAAATTCAAACTGCTTTTTATTAGCTATTCTGTCATGTCATCACTGTACCTTCCCAGCATTTGTTCTCAGCATACAAAACAAAGAACAACTGTTATTTCTTGATAACTTCATGCTTAGTACAAAAAAGAATACGTTACTTTAAAAAGTGGCTGTAAGCATTTTTCTTTCCCAGCCTCTACAAGCATTCTCTTATCTAGCAAGGTCACACAGATGTCTGTACTGGCCTGTCTTCCCCAGCCAGTAAATTAATCAGTAGCCCTTGCTGTGTTATTGCTAAGCTGAACTGAGGTGCTAAGCAGAACTTGGCCAGAACCACACTCATCATTAGCATGATCAAGGATGGCAGAATCTGGCAATTCAGTTTAAATTGTGATGTTAGAAATAGGTGACCTCAAGGAATTCAAGGCTCTGAGCATACTGAACTTTTCGGGAGGGAGGCTGAGAGGTGGGCTAACATTTGTCTGAGTTTGCAAACACTTTTGTTTCCATAACTGAAACCCTAATTTAAACCTTCTTCCTAAGAGTGATCCAGTTTATAAAAAACATAGAATTGTTTTCTGTCTAAATTTTTGCAGCACACCACTCATCACCAACAAATCCAAATGCCTTACACTGAGTTTTTTGGGTGATATTTTTTCCCCGATGTTTGTTTATTTGAAATTCCTCTCCCTCCTCCATTCACCTCAATTTTTTTTTTATTATGAGGAAGCTAATTCAGATTTCTCTCCTCCCATGCTGTAAGCATGATCCCTATATGTTTTATACTCTGATAGCTCTCTACTCCATTTTTCATCCTATTTCCTTCTACACACGAACATTTTCTTTTCTAGTCCCTATCCTGCAGTCTCTGCTATGAACACAGAGCCAAATAACATTCAGTTTTAACTACAATTCACAAATACATGTAATTCAAGTGGGTCTGAAATTAAGAAAAACACTTTTTCCCATCACCAATTATGATTCCTTTTGCTATTATTTGTATGTATGTTTTATTCTTTATTTCTGTTTTCACCAAAGTTTACCAAAATAATTTTTTTCTAACTCTGAACAAGGAAATTGTTTCTAAATTCTAGTACCGTATTATCCCTAAAGCTACACTGTCTTACTGCTCTGTTGGAAAGATTCTGCCTAGAACTTTCCCCAGCCTTCTCATGCATTGCTTAAAGCTACAGGTACATCCTCATATCTTTCCTATGCCCAATTTTCAATGTAAAGTTAGTTCTTATTACAAGTAACAAATTATGGGTCTAGATCAATTGGTAGCTTTACCCCTCATCCACGTATGGTCATCTTTTAGCCTTATAGAAGTGTTCAGTTAAATCACTTGTAATATGAAATACCAAAGGTATAGACTCCTGTGTGAAAACTCTTCTCAAGAGAATTCACTATCTCATTAAAGCCATACCATTGCTACTAAGGCCACATGGCAATGCAACTAGATTTGAAACTGGCTGAAGTAACTACTGAGTAACTTGATCAGTCTCAATTATTCATGCATTATCTCAGGGAACAGCTACATTTAGTGACAACTGGTGGTGTCCAATATTTTACCTCATTCGGTTTTTATCTGGACAAGGCCTAGGGTTTAACCTTGGGTAATCCTGGGGCTCCTTTCAGACTATTAAATAAGACCATGATCTCTTAGATTTCACACGTCTCAGCTTCACCTACTTCAAGCAGGGACTCTTGGGACAAAGATTTATCTCAAAGGTTGGCAGTGCTGTTTTTAATCTGCTGATCCATAAGCAGCTGAGCGGGGTTTACTCTGCTGGCTAACATGGGGTGTGCTCCGTAGCCCTGTATGAAACTTTCTGATGCAGAATTTTATTAGCTGTCGGTACTGCTTTCTCTACTATTGTGTGAGGTGGAGATTGGAAGTATTATGCTTCCAGGGATACTGTATTCTTAACACTTGAAACAGCAAAGTGTGACCCATTGTCAATAACTCACTTCCATAATGCCAACGTGAAAAAATGCTTCAAAAATTTTCCCTGCCCTCTTTACTTGTGCATCGAGTGTGGTGTAGAACTTCTACATATCTAGAAAATTAGTGAGTGTTGCCCACTCAACACACAATGGGGAAGTAGAATGCTTTGTTTTTACTTTAAAAGCTGTTTTATACTTTGTTTTGCTAAAAAATAGAGGAAATTTTCGCATTTCTTATCCTTATAACTTTTGTAAACCAATAATAAAACTGATCATTTTATATCTCAAAAGTGCTGTAGTAAACACTAGCTACTAGTTGCTGACGCTGTATATAATAAAGCTCCTTGTATTCCTGTGAGAAAAGTAAAAGATCATTCCATGTTATAGCTGGGGAAACAAACTATGTTTAAGTGACATAATCAATTACATTCAATGGCCATGTAAAATTAGGATTAGAAAACAGAAGTTCCTACCTACCAGACTATGATCATTTTGCCAGATCCCACAGCATTTGTACAAGAGAAATCCCTGCCCTCCCCCTGGACCTTTCCCAAAATGTAGAGGGGTGAGAAGTGACCAACACAAAGAGGTACCTCAAGCAGCAGATAAGATTACTACAGTTATTTAAGCAGCAATGCTCGCAATGTCTTTAAGTTCATATACAGACTTTAGAAATGAAGTACTCACAACAGCCATTTGGGGATGCTGATCATATAAGGTTTCATGCTGAAGTATGGCTCCAACCGGGGGCTTGGAGGAATGAAGTCGACCAGCCCAATCTATTGTAAACAATATTGCCCTGTTCATAAACAAAAAGCTACAGGAGGTCAAAAAGATACAGCACTTCCTTACTGGATATGAAAAGTACCTGAAAAAGTAACTGTTTGAATGCGGGCCAGTCAACTGCATGGAACTCCAGTAGCTCATCAGAGTTTAATCACTATCTCTTCCAGGATGGTAATGATGGAAGGAAGATGGGATGTGTGTATGCGTTTTTTGAAGGGGGGAGGGGAATATGCTGCTTTCCCCTTTCCTATTACCTTATTAAACCATTCCAGGTGGAGCCCTTCCATTCATATTGTTCTGGGAACCTGCAAAATACTCATTGATATAAGCAGGTGTTCAGACAACAGAAGACAGGTCAGGACCTGAGTCTAACCCATTCATTCTTCAACAATAAGAAGTGGGTATGGGAGCTTCCTCTTTTTTGGACTTAATTTTTTATTTTTAAACACAGCAAAATTAGACCAATACTGCAGCAGAACAGTATGCATAACGGCATCAAATAGAGTAAATCCAGTTAAAATTTGGGCAAAAGTTCATGGTGGACTTGTGTGAGACACAGACATTCATTAACTTCTATTCCAGTCCCTGGTTTTGAAATAAATGCGTCAATCAGAACCAAGGAGTTTCAAACCACTTGATCACTCTATTGACTTAATCTACTGACTTGCAACTTGTCAATTAACTCCTGTGCAAATTTAGCATTTTATACCTCTCTCCACTTCAATATGCTAACATATGGTTTTGCAGCTCTTCACTGCCCAAGTTTATGTTTTATCACTACTACACAAAGAGAATTTCATATTTGCAAAGTCACTGTTAAGAGAGTGGTCTATGGCTGTGTATATAGTTACTAGATAGAGAGCCAGATGGTGCTCAACACTATGCAGTGTTGCTCATGGGTTTCACAGGGCTAATAAGATTTGTGTGAACAGCAAATCACTTTCTTTTTGCAATTCTTTGTATGGGATTCAACATCCACTACTGAGAAAACTCTTCCACCAGCATTAGTCATTATTTGCTGGATGGAGTTGTCCCATGATTTTAAAGTAAAGAAGATCTCTTTTGTGTGGGAGTTGAGAAAGCAGAGACATGGAATATTCAGCAATCTCTGAGCTGCACTTTTGGTTCCCATTGGTATTTGAATAGGTTAAATATACTTGTGTGTAATGATTGGTTTTATGGCTCTGAATATAATGAAAGCCAGATTACTTGGAATTCTGCAGGTGTTTAAGATCATGCTACCAGAGCCATAGCTCTTTTCATTTTTATTGCCACAGGAATGCAACTTAATTGAGTCACGTCAGAGTTCTTCCCATGCTCTGCCATCAGATTCTGACATATTCCGGAACAACAGAATCTTTAAGTGAAGAAAATATTTTCTGTCATTTTAGTATTCTCTCATTGGGAAGTTTTCAATAGCCCCCTTGATAAGAAGTTTATCATATCTCAGATTCTCTTACAGTGACATTAGATGTGATTATACCAGTTGTACATATTGATAAACTAAGCCAAAGAGAGGTTAGCTAATTTCTCAATGCCATAGCCCAAACCAGTGGAGGAAGTAGTAACTGAAGCCAAGAGGCCCGATTCCAGTCTTCCAATCACTAGACACAGTATATAAGTGACATTGGCATGTATCATAAGCCACTTTTCCTCAGGGACTGCAGTTCCCAGTTTGTTCAGATGCTTTCTATTTATTTTTCTTTTAAATTCAGCTTCTACCCTCCCTATGCATTCTAGTAGTTTTCTATCTTTGAGACAACACACCAAAAGTAACATGAACAGTCACATGTTTCAAGAACCAATGTAGTCATTTTTATGAAGGAATTGGATACAAATTCTTGTCTTTAGATGGTTTGTGCCTTTACCTTAAGTGGCACTTGAACAGCTTGGATCTGTAAATAAGACACCCATTTTGTAATATTCTAAGAAAGCTAAGTTATATTGGACAGGTGAGGCAAAGAAAGCTATTCAGCACACAAAATTGCCTCCATAGAAATCCTTTAGTGGGACTTGTTATTTTAAATTTACATTCAAGTTGTTGTTGTTTTTTTCCAGGGAATACAAATGAGGAGGGGGGAAGAGGGAAAACCAATTCTAAATTAAATATTTATAGTGCAGTATGAATAGGAAGCAACCAAAATTCAAACCTGGATTTATTTTACTCTCTTTGGCAGGAAATCTATGCTAATCTGCTAGCTGGGGCTACATTCACTTCCACTGCTATTCTGTTATTCCTTGTAATGTACAAGCTTAGAAACTTTACCCATTTTCATTGGAATGGAAATGAGTCCATGCAACAGAAAGTGTTCGTATTCAGCTTCTGAAAATGCATTAAATAGTTGGTCACTTGTGCCTCCCACCACACACATTTATGTTTGAGTTCTAAATAATTTATAAGAAACATTGGGAATATTTGGTTTAAGTAGGTTTTGATTTCATTGGACACAGCTTTGATAAAACATTTTGCTAAAGAAAGACAATCAATTGCTACATGTTTTTGAGGCAAGCCTCTCATTTTACAGGCCAGATGAAATATTTTGGACAGAAAGAAACTGCAATAGGCAATTGACTTTGTGTATGTTGTATTTCTTTTACAACATTTGTAGGACTTCAATGCAATATGTGTGGCTATTGTCACTTTGATAGTAAATTTTACATTTAAAATATACATCAGATTTTTATGATCCAAAAATGATATCAACATAAAAAGTGCAACGTTGAAAACATTGCATACAGAAGAACCTCTTGCTCACAGACTGTGGCAGCAAATAGATTTTAAAAGACCAGCTGGATGATGACTAGGATTCCCCCATGGTCCTGCTTTGAAGTCTGTTCCCAGCAGTTAAAACCATTTCCTTTTATTGTTTCTGACAAGCATAACAGTTTGGTAACAGGTGTGAAATCTGCTTAGAAGGAGCGAATGATAGAAAGAAGATGCAACAAAAATCTGGCATACTGGACAGAATCACATCCTTTGTAATTTTGATTATATTTTTTGTAGACGCCCATTGTATGCATAAAAATGAAGCTACATATTTTACAAAACTATTATCTATATAGATATAGATAAAAATAATGCTTATTTTTCAGTTTCCAAAAAGATAATCTGTAACCAAATGATTGAATTTATGACTTGCTATCAATGAGGGAATTGACAGGATTAATATCCCCTTTATACAAAAATCAATATAGGTGCAGCATCTTAACTTTTCAAGCACCAACACCTCATACCCACTTAATACTTTTCCATGCACCGCTGACAAAACAGATCTGTCATCAAGTCTCTCAGAATACTGGGAAAGAAAATGGATTTAAAGCTTCTTAGAAATGCACAGTTGGAAGAGAAAAGCAAAAGCAATGGGTGACAGAGCTAGGAATAGAGACTCCTGACACTTAAAGTGAGGATTAATTTTTCTGAGATAATGTATTTTCAGGGATGGATTCTTTTTTTTTTTGGTCAAAAAAGCCTCCAATTCCATGATCATTTGAGAAAATAGAACTCAGGACCTTTTGCTTCTAAATTATGAGCTCTTTCCATATGAGCCAAGGAAGAAGCTTGGCTCATTTGGGGCTTTAGGGTTTGCAGGATTGATCTTTTTTCTATTAAAATATGGAATTTTGTTATTTACTTCAATTTGAAATGCTCTGGAAGTCATCCTCCAGTGTACAATAAGATCTCACGCATTCAAGCAGGTGTGACACATTATTTCCTGTAGAGTTTAGCAGTGAATAAAAACCACTAGCTAACACATTACACCCTTTTGGAAAAACACTAATTCTATATGAAAAATGGATTATGTCCTGTTGAGGACTTAAGTCAATGCTATCTATGCATTCACACAGGACCTCCTTCACCTGGAGCTTCCCTGTATGTACGCACATGGCTTCTCAACTATCACCACTAATAGAAACCATTTTACTTTTGATCCCATCTCCTTGCTGGAGTCCCTGAAATTCCTTATTGCTGCCTTCTTCTCCAGTCACCGTTTGGTAACAAGTGGGTACAGGATTCATCAGAGGCTCCAGACCCACCCAGGCAAAGAGGGAATCACCAGAGCCTGAGGTTGAGACACAGGAGGGTGCTGCAGGCAGACAAGAAGCTGTTGGGATTTTTCTAGGTGGAGGAACCTGATTGAAGATGTGGAGAAAAGCTGGGCAAGCTTCAAAACTTATATTACATAGAGACTCAAAACATAGGCAGGGTGGTGCTGTGCTGTGTTCATTGATCTCATCTGTAAATAACGTGAGTTTGTCACTGTGACCTTTTGAAGGAACTACTACTGAAGCAAGGGTCTATCAGTGGACTCCCCTGAAAGCATACAGTTGAATTGTGCCCCTTTTTGTCTATAGGAAATGACAAGTAAGCATCTCTGCTTCAGTGATAACTCTTTGGTACACACCTATTTAAAATTAGTACAGATCCGAAAAATAAAAAAATATCCTTTCACCCAACATTTCACTTTGACCACCGATAATTAGTTCCACTTAACGGCAATTGAAAATTACCAATTTCCTGCTGCAAACAGCACTTAATGTCCATTACTGTATGCAATGTCATGTCGTGCAAGCCCATTTTTCAATTAACTATAATACATAATGTTATGTTTTCAGTCTACTTGCATGGTTTGTATATGCCACAGTTATATAGGGGGAAAAAATGTAACAATGGTAGATTAGAGTGATGTTCATATTTAGCATTGAAGTGGGGGAAAAGTGACTCCAACTTGAGGAAATGCAGGTCATTTATTAGAATATCATAGATAATGTCAAATAGTGTGGCAAGCTGATGCTGACATTAAGTGAGCTTGACTGTATCATCATCATCCTATTACCATTATTATTCAAAAGCATTTCTTATGGCTTTAGGTCAGATTGCTGTAATTGTCAGGGAGCTGAATCATAACCTCATTTCTCTGAGTAGTATCATTATTAGAGGGTAGATCTTTAGGAAATGTTCTCTAAGGAAAAGAAGATTGGCAGGTCTTTGAGTTTGACTTATTATTCAACATAACAAGTACTACAGAGAACACTATAATATTCCTCTTGTAGAAAACTGGATGGTCCTAACAGCCCTTTTTAATAGCCACCCCCCAGAAATACATCCTTTTCCAGCTGTTCGAAAATCAACATGCCTAGATGCAGTAAAAATGCTAGACCAGTTTAGTCACAGATGCAGGGAAAACAAGAGATTTTGGCTTCAAACAGACAATTTCAGCTGATGTGTCAGAAGGTGCTTTTACAATTGTTTAGTAATGCCTCAGTACACTAGATGTACAGTAAGAAGTGTGTGTATGAGCAAGTAAGTGCCCTGGAACCCCTGTCATTCTTCAGTCCTTCAGTGACGTCTTTGAGCCCTTAACACAGTGAATGAATCAAAATATATTAGTTTCAGGTGGTCTTATTCTATTCATTTTTCTAGTTAAATCTAATATGGCACCATAAAGTTGGAAATTGTCACATTAGCATTAAAGGGGAAAGCACAAGCTTTATGGGTTAAAGTACAGTATGTTTGCAGTTTGAAATAAAGCTCTACGCTTTATTTAATATCATTAAACATATATCAAATGCAAGTTCTTGTCTACTTGTGACCTGGTGAGTGGAGCCTCAAAAGCAAAATCAATGAAGATGGCTCTGCCTCACAGGAAGGGGAAAGGTCAAAGAGCATTTTTATTAATATTATTAATATTATTATTAAAGAACCTTGCTTTTGGTGCACTGATACTTTATAGCTCAAGACAACTACTTTGCAGTAACATCTGTTACCAGAACAGATGCCATCAACAAAACAGTTAATCTTGTTCCACTGTGAAACTGGAAAGATAAAAGCCAGAGGAAATTTAAGGAATGGATGAGTGATGTACAAATCTCAAAAGATCATAGGTTTGGTTCAGATTGAATAACTACTCAAAAGACCTCTAAAGTACACCAGTCTAAAAAATTGGGCTAGAAATTCAATAGGAAGAAACTTATCTGAAACATTGCCTTCCGTTGGGCCAGAAATACCTTCCTTGCTGTATTTCAGTTCTTCTGCTTCTGGTTTCTGAAAGCACAAAGAAAGTGATAGTGAAGCAGAGACAATAAGGAAATGGAACTTGAACCTTTTTCAGTCTCAGTAGAGATTTGTGTAACATGTTAAGTATCTCACACTCCTTTTCAGTTATGTCTACACCAGAGGAGTGCATTTTTAAAAAACCTTGATTTAATTTATTGCTAGTTTACTCCAGATACATAAAATCTTTGTAAAGGCTTGTCCAGACATTCCATGATTATTTGCCTTAAGCTAAAGACATTTGTAGTTTACCCTTTGAATCAGTTTAGGAAAAATTACAAACATTTGTCGCTTGGGTCAAATGACTGGGTAGCATCCAGACTAGCATTTATTAAAGTATAAGCTACTTAGAGTAAACTGGCAATCAATTAACTCCGGGTAAACAAAAAACCTCAGGGGTAACTAGGTTCCTAGTGACTTGTTTAGGGATGGAAACAAAACATTACTTCACTATTGGCCATACTTTGTTAGCTCAATCCTGTCCTCTGGTGTTGATGGTCCCTGATTCTATCCCTCCCTAGTGGGAGCTGTTTCATGTGAACTATGTTAGGGTATGTCTACACTACGGGATTATTCCAATTTTACATAAACCGGTTTTATAAAACAGATTGTATAAAGTCGAGTTCATGCGGCCACACTAAGCACATTAATTCGGCGGTGTGCGTCCATGGTCTGAGGCTAGCATCGATTTCCAGAGCGTTGCACTGTGGGTAGCTATTCCATAGCTATCCCATAGTTCCCGCAGTCTCCCCTGCCCCTTAGAATTCTGGGTTGAGAGCCCAGTGGCTGATGGGGCAAAAATCATTTTCATGAGTGGTTCTGGGTAAATGTCGTCAGTCATTCCTTCCTCTGGGAAAGCAACGGCAGACAATCATTTCGCGTCCTTTTTCCCTGGATTGCCCTGGCGGATGTCATAGCATGGCAACCATGGAGCCCGTTCAGCTTTTTTTTTTTCTTTATAGTCACCGTATGTGTACTGAATGCCGCGGACAGAGGCGATACTCAAGTGCTACACAGCAGCATTCATTTGCTTTTGCATGATAGCAGAGATGGTTATCAGACGTTCTGTACCATCTGCTGCCATTGTAAATTGGCAGTAAAATGACGGTTATCTGTTCCTCTGTACTGTCTGCTGCTATCATGGGTGCCCCTGGCTGAGATCGGCTGGGGGCGATCACAAAGAGCTTGAGAATTTCACAAAAGAGCTGAAATTACTGAGTACTGTGCTAACAGAGTGGGGGAGGCCTGAAGCATACCTGTGGAAACGGTAGCAGCTGGCGGAGTGGAAGGCAGTTTTATGGGCGATGGCAGGAGCGGACCACAGGACAGCTGGTGGCAATGGAGCTGGCTGGCAGAGCGGAGTAGCTGTGGGGCGTGGTGGAGAGCCACAGAGCGATGCGGAGACCGAAGCAGTTTGCTGGACAACTGGAGCAGCTCCACGAGGCAGCTGGTGGAGCGGAAGCAGTTTGTGAGGCGGCCGGAGGAGCAGAGTGGAGCGGCCGTAAGGCGGGCGTTCGTGAGAAGCGGAAGCAGAACCCACGGAAGAGGCAGGCAGTTGGGCCCTGGACCACGTAAGGTGCGCCCTTTCATCCCAGGCTGGGGGAGGGACCTCTACAGATAGACTCTGAATTCTGTGGTGGCATTGAACCAAGACTTTTGGGTTGTTGGACTTTGGAGTGATTGGACTTTCAAGACCCTAAGGGGAAAAGGACATTGCCAAATGTCATTGGGGGGGTGGTTATGGTTTGTGTTATAACTCTGTTTTGTGGTGTTTCTCAATGGGATGCCGCATTGTTTCCCTTCTTTATTAAAAAGCATTTCGAACTACACTCAGACTCCGTGCGGGTTTGCGAAAGAGAGGAGTATGCCTCCTACGAGGTGCCCAGGGGGGTGTGTGTATGTAAGTGTCCCAGGTCACTGGGTGGGGGCTCGAGCCGGTTATGCCTTGTGTTATTGAAACGGAACCCCTCTGGATACGAACCCGGCCCTTGTGCTGACCAGAACTCAGAGGGCAGAAGGGTTACAAATAACCATAACTTCCATAAAAACGGACTTCCACTAAAATAAAACCAGGAGACTTACCAGCACTTCACTTCACCCCTCTACAAAGGAAAAAGGACTGTAAGCTGTCTAAAACCCTACTGCCACATGGGGGACACAACCGGCAGTATCCTACAACCCACCCAGCAATATCGTCAATCTATCCAAACTTAACACTCAGCCCAGAAGAAAAGTCTGTGAATGGCAAGATTGTGGAATGGCTTGCCAATTACAGAACCAGTTCTCTCCCTTGGTTTTCACACCTCTACTGCTAGAACAGGGCCCACCTCCTGTATTGAACTAACCTCGTTATCTCTAGCTTGCTGCTAGCATATAACATACCCTGCCTTGGCAAATTTCCACTACCATGCGGTCTGACGAGTGGTATTCACCCAACGAAAGCTCACTCTCCAAAACGTCTGTTAGTTTTTTTACCTATAGAGGTGCCACGGATTCTCTGCTGCTTTACAAGTAAAGTAATCACTGTTAGGAGTGTATATAACCAATTATTTTGTAGTTAGCCTCAAAGCCAGCTTCTTCTTAATCATCCAGGTTAGCTGCAGGCTTTGTAAAAATGAATTAGCCTTATTAATGTGATGTGAGGTTGGGAAAAATGGTCAGTCTTGAAAATTCAAAAAATCTGTTGCAGCAATGCATTTTAATGCAACCCTTCATGCAAATTGCATACACCTAATTTCTTTTATGTCTATATACATTTTTGCATGTAATGCATTAAAAATATACTTGCACACAATTTTGAAAAATCGTTTGTATAAAAGGTGAAAATTTATTATTGATAAACCTTTTTAGACATTCAACCTGTCTTACCACAGCTCACTTCTTAAGACTCTAAGGCTTGGTCCTCACACTACGGTTTAAACTGATATTATGCAGGCGTAAACGGATTTAACGCTATACCCCGTCCAACACTACAATGCTCTTTGTAAGTATGCTATAGGCCTTTTAAAATCGTTTTCTGTACTCCTCCCCAACGAGAGGAGTAGCGCTAAAATACAGTATTACCCATATCGGATTAGGGTTAGTGTGGCCGCAAATCTACGGCAATTGGCCTCAGCGGTATTCCCACAATGCACCACTTGTGACCGCTCTGGACAGCATCTAACCTTGGAAAATGCTGTTGGCCAGGTAAACAGGAAAGCCCCGCGAAATTTTAGCATTTTCATTTCCTGTTTGCCCAGCGTGGAAGCTCTGATACAGCATGGGTGCAATGCAGTCCCAAATCCAAAAAAGAGCTCCAGCATGGACCGTAGGGAGATACTGGAGCTGATCGCTGGTTTAGGGAAACAAATCTATTCTATCAGAGACTCCGTTACAGAAGATTGAAATGCGAGAGTTTGAAAAAAAAATCTCCAAGGCTACACAATGCTGCATGACAAGCGTAAGGGGAAGCCAGAGACTCAAATGGAACGCTCATGGACGGAGGGGGTACTGGCGGACTCCAGCTATCCCACAGTCCACAGCAGTCTCACGAAAAGTATTTGCATTCTTGCTTGAGCTCCCATGCCTGTAGGTTTCAAACACAATTTCCTTCCCCACTAGCGTGAAAGAAAGCGGAAAGAATAGTTTCTTGACTTCTTTCAATTCACCCTATCGTCTACTGAATGCTGCTTGTATATGCGAATGGCTGCAGCAAGTAAGCACAGTATTCGCTCCTCTCCCCTCCCTGGTGGCAGATGGTGCAGTAGGAACTGGTAACCGTCCCTATCAACCTCGTGAGTGCTCCTATGCTTGATAACTGCTGATACCCTGGCCCTGCCTGAAGTGAGCCCGGCCGGGGGGGTCGCCTGGTAAAAATAGGAATGATTTCCGGTTCATTCCCAGTTAGAGGTACAGAACCAGCTGATTAACCAATCTTCATCATAGCAACTGGGGCTGTGAGCTTCCAATCAGCTCTCCCTTTCATGTGTAAAAGAAAAGATTCCATACTGCCTGATTATCATAGCAGGCAGGGCATGATGGGCTCCTCTCGCCGCACACTGCTTAATGCCTGCCTGGACTATCATAAGCAGCCTGGAGGCCTACCTCTTCCTCATTTTATCTCACTAACAAGTCAGTGTTCTTGTTCCTGCCATTCTCTATTATATCATGAACACAAATGAGGGGGAAACTGCCATGGGTAGCTCCAGGAAAGGTTGGGGGAGGAGGGAAGCTAATTGGTGGGGTTGTTGCAGGGCAACCCCCCCGTGAATGGCATGTAGTCACCATTTTCTGCGGATCTGACACGGAGCAGCTGTGCTCTCTGATACACCTGGTTCTTCTAGTACACTTGCCCCATATTCTAGCCAGTGACTACTTCTATTTTTAGAAACCATAAACGGGATGAAGATTGAACTTGGGAGTCATTCCCAGTTTGCTTGT
>NC_133770.1:138601773-138689804 GCF_003597395.2 Chelonoidis abingdonii
CTATTTTTCAATTTGATTGAATATGTATTCAGATCAAGTGATGCTAACTGAGGCACCGCATGGCCTCCACAATATAATATTTTTATGGCTGACTGGAACAACGCCTCCTCAGCTCTCGCTCATCATCTGCCTTCTACTACACTACATTATGATAATCTTCATCATTCTGGACCCATGGTAGAAGACTCTAGAAAATTCCACCAATGATTCAACACTTCCACCCACATCAACTCATCACCTGGACCAATCTACACGGAGGTCACTTCCTAGCACACAAGGTGCAATAAGTGATGCAATTACCCACCTATAGTCGAAAATCGACCGCATGCCTACTTCATGCCTCCAGCTTCCTCCTGGGCAATCAATGATTCATTATCTATCAGCCAAGCACTGAGGTACCACGCATTGCATCTAACTCCTCCAAAGAGACCACAACTACAAAAATTCCACCAAGTCATTCCTCAAACTCAATACCCGCACAAGGAATTAGGAAACAGATCAACAGAGCAGACGTGTACCGAACACTCTAACTTACAGACAACCAAGAAAGAACCAACAGACTCCACTGGCCTTCCACAACACGCCTCAGCTAAAATGCCTCCAAGCATATCAGGGATCTACAACCCTCTGGACAATGATCCCAACTTTCAACAGTCAGGGTGAGCAGCAATCCTTGCCACAACACTGCCAACCTGAATTGTTCTCACCAGCAACTGCACACCGTCCCTAGAACTCCTAGCTCAGACCAATCTCATGCAACAAACTCGATCCAACTTCGCCCACATGTCTACACTCGACCAAATCACAGGACTAACAGAACAGCCATACATCACATGTTCATTCACTGCACGTCACCAATGTAATACCGGCATCCATATGCAGCATGTCCTTCTGCTATGTGACATTGGCCAAATCGAAGTCATACGGAAAAGGATTAAATGACCACAAATCATGATATAGGAATGAATATATAAAAACCTGTAGTAGAGCTCACCTCCCTGCCGCTACAAGCGACTTAAGTGACGCATCCTGCAGAAAAAACTTCAGACCAGAACTTCAAAGAGAAACTGCTGAGCTTCAGTTATTCTCAAATTGACACAAACTCAGCTCTGACTAAACAAGACTGTTGATGGATGCCAATTACAGAACCAGTTCTACCTCCCTTGTGTTTTCACACCTCTACTGCTAGACAGGGCCGTCATCTCCTGATTGAATAACCTCGTAATCTCTAGCTTGCTTTGCATATTACACTCCCTGGACAATTTCACTATCCTGCGTCTGAATGAAAGTGGGTATTCACCCACGAAAGCTCACGCTCCAAAACGTCTGTTAGTCTATAAGGTGCCACAGGATTCTCTGCTGCTTTTACAGATCCAGACTAACACGGCTACCCCTCTGATACTTTACTTACTTGGATTGCCCTTAAAGTCTGTAACCAGTGCCTAGAGGTGGGAGAACTGTTGTTTGACAAATCTAATATAATTTATTTATTTAAAAACAGTAAGGCCTTTGAGGGGAGGTTTATTTTGAAGAAAATGGAGGCATGTCAGATGAAGGCCAGGAGGCGTTTCCCAACCTGGTGAACTGCATGGATATATGCTCAGAAACTAGACTGAATGTACACAAAAAGGAGTGATATTTGATAGCTGTGATTTCAACTTTCTCCCAGGAAGAAAAAAATATAATTTGTGAATTGCGTTTCTAATGTGTCAGTCATTAGTCTGTTCATAGTCTCTAGAAAAGAATTAGAAATGACCAAACACCAAAAGAAAGTGTGTTACTTTGAATCCACACTGACAGAAACAGCTAGGCCCAGCTCATTGCCTGTTTCACCTATGGAGCACAGAGAAATCTTGTGTTAAAACACACGACAGTCTGGAGTGCTTGTAAATGTGGACAGTTTTTCCAGACTTCCTTCCCACACCCTAGTCTATACTGAATGGGTTTTTCCAATTTACTCTTACTTATATCAGCTTGCTTAAGGCCCTTTTCCAGCTGTAAGCAATGCTCAACCTGAGAAAACAGCTTTGTCTTTTTATTAACCAGCAGCAATAAGTATGGCTATGACAATTTCCTTTGCACCTCAAATAAAATGTTATGTCTTAAGTTTCTTTAATGTATCAACTAGCTATCCTAAGTCCCAGTTCAGCCACTTGTTTTGGAGCTGCTCATTAATAACCCCTGAGAAACCATACCTGTAGTTTTTAATTTTACGCTGAAGAGGAGACCTGATTCCTGGATTCAGTCTTGGTTAATAAATGAATTCGGGCCTGAAATGAAGGTTTTTAAAAATCAGGTTTTATATGTTTATACATTTTCTGCCATCATTTGAAGGACTTCCTGGCCTCAATCCTCAGTCTCTGATCTGCTGCTTTGTACTACCTGAGATGTATAAAGCAGACAGGAAGTTTCCCTAAGGGAAGTTGCCCTGACACAGCAGAACGCTCATGTGACAAAGATAAATGGGTTGAAGAAAAATATGTTTAAAAGTATTCATGAAATAAACTCACCAGCTTAAATATAGTCCCCATTATATGGGAAATTTTTAATCTAAGTATTAAGAGTTTGCCTAACCCAGGTGTTTTGAATACAGAAAGATGATAAGGCAAATTATGACATTCATTTCTTGCAACCCCCTGAAGGGCACTTTGTTTTCATTTACAGAATAAAGCCTTCTTAGATAATACATCTCAAAAACAAGGACAAGTCGTTGCCTCACTTTTAATACTATAAAACTATGGAAAGGTAGAACCATAATCTACTCAGTTACAGCCTATGTTTAGCTCTGATTATTGAGCAAATGCCCCCAGTATTTCCAGCCACTCTAACTAAAGCTGGCTAACGTAGAGTTATTCGAACAGAACACCACAGCAGGGTGTATGGTATGATTGCATCACAACCACTTTGTTATCCAAGAACCTTCAGTTGTCCCAGGGATTTAGTTATTAAATAACTACTGTAGCTTTGTGAGAGCTGGCAAAGAAACTCTTAAAGGTTGCCAGACATATGATTCAACCATGACAGTAGTTTAAGCTAAAGTAACTGAAATATCACAAAGAAGAATATAATAAATCATAAGCCAAAAAACCTCTGACTTCGATTTAATTATCTAATGGATCCACTTAACTTTCTTGGTGGAAATGATAGCCATGTAATGAGTTCTGCTGGCAGATCAGCTGTGTCACACATCCAGCTGTGCAGACACTAGAATTGGTTGGGAATTTCCCACTTTTTTTTTTCTGGTGAAAAATAAGAGTTTTCTGTGGTGAAAAAGTCTATTTTGCCATTTTTTTTTTCAATATTCCATCAGGAAACAAGACCAACATTTTAATTTCAAACCAAATTGAAATATTTCATTTTGAGTCAGTTAAACCTGCATGTGCCTGAGCTGCTGCAGTGCATTGTGGGAATTGTAGTATTGATGACTCAGCCTCCCCCCACACCATTCTTCTCTGACCAAACCATCTCCCTTGATAAACTACGATACTCCTCCCTCTGAGTTGCCTCTGTTCATCCTGAAAGTCCCATGACTACTGCACATTATTTCCCCCAATTTAGTATTTCACGAAGAGTTTTAATAAATTGACATTTCCCAATTCAGGATGAAACCAATGTTGAAATATCAAATTCCTGCAGGGTGGAAATTTCAATTTTTGATCAACCTCGCATGTAGGCATTTGATATGGAGCGTGTTAGCCAGCTGGATTCTGCAGAAGGAATGTAGATATGTTTGTGGTACTAAGTGAAAATTCTCCTTTAGTATTAATATTCTACCACCACCTACAAACGCACGCATACAAATGCACACAACATATTGTCAGTGAACAAAGGCCACTATAGTCATGTCCCACCCCTTACTCTTCCACACACACTTCATTTTATAATAGTCCATTTTTATTTGGCAGTAAAATGGACAGTAGATCACCAGCATTATTCATTAGTAATATTTCTTTTCCCAGATTAGGGGGTCTCCCTCATAAGAAGTGGCCACTACACAAATAAGGAAGGCCAGTTTTTGAATTCTAAAGACTTTGGGACAATATACAGAAGGTGGAGGAGGATAAAAATTGGAAGTGTAGAATATTTGTATGTAAAAGGTCAATCTATTTTTAATATGATTCAAATTTTAAAAGTTAACTTTCAGTGGCCTATCCTGTCTGCCCTTAAAAAAATACTAAGAGGTATTTTGAACCAGCAAATCTTGATTACACATGTAACCATCCAAATGAGATCAAATCAGGACACTAGTGTGTGCAACCACTTTTCAATTGTGGAAACAGAAGGATTAGTCATTGTGCTCCCCAGGAGCATGGAACTGATTAGTCCATGCTCTTGTCTGGAGTGTTCAAATGGAGTTTATGAGTGGGAGTAGGAAGAGAGAATGCTTTCAAGCTCTCCTCCACTGCAAACCTGTGCAAAGTTCAAGGACCCTCTGGCTTTTTCTGAGTTACAAGAATAGATTATTTTAAAAATAAAAGCCAGGAATTTCTGTTGAACACAAACAGACATTTTTATTAGCAAGTCAATAAATATGTTCATCAGTGGATTGCTCTAAACACAGAACTTGCATGCAGAAATATCAAAATGTTTTCCATTGAAAGGGAATAGCTCAAGTGCTTTACAATGCAATTCAGAGTTACATGTAAAATATGTACAGATTTTCTTGTATTTTGGTATTTAAACAATTGAAACAATCTGCTATCCCATTTAAATCTAATGCAAACAAAGAGCAGTAATAGCAAGCCATCAAAACAATCATCCCTTCCAGGGTTGGAAAATCACAGTAATTAGGCTGAGACAAGGTGGTTTAGGTAATATATTTTATTGGACCAACTTCTGCTGGGAGAAAACCAATCTATAATAAGCCTGTCAGTTGAAGTCAGTTTGATGCTTTAGGGCAGGGGCTCTCAAACTTTTTTACTCGTACCTCCCTCCTATAAATTAAAAACACGTTCAAATTTATTTAACACCATTATAAATGCTGGAGGCAAAGCGGGATTTGGGGTGGAGGTTGACAGCTCGTGACCCTCCATGTAATAACCTCGCAACCCCCTGAGGGATCCCAACCCCTAGTTTGAGAACCCCTGCTTTAGCAGAATTCTTATGGCACACAAGCAAATTTAACTGAGATAAAATGGTGAAGTGTTCACGTTCACCACAGCGAATTTGACACATCTCTACTGTGTGACCTCACTGTAAATTGTGAAGAAGTTGTCACTTTGCAATGAAACTTGAGGAATAGCTGCCCCTAAAGTCATTGAGACCTTCTCATCAACTATACTCTCCATAGACAACATAAACACAAGTAAGTGAATTCATCTTGCTGAACAGTTTAAAAAAACCCACTGAAATGTGTTTTCTGAAATTGGGTAAATATCAATGTATCAAAATTAGCAGAATTAGTTCTCAATTATGTCATCCCCAAAAAGTACCTTTAAGATAGTCACAGAACCACTTCCAGCTGGGAGAAGCATAGACCAGTTTGGCTTGGAAGAGATGTTTACACACAAGTTTTTCAGGTTTCATTTCAGTTATGGTAAAGTACGGGAGAGAGACATAAAAAAGGCAGGTTACAAGACAGAGGACTCCTTCGAAAGTCCAGACTAGTATTCCATAATCAGGTACAAATGAACTGCCACAGCAAGTCCTGACTCATATTTTGTTACTATACTGATTTTTCCTCACCCAACCCATTCTGTTATGGATCTGTGGAAACAGCCCAAGAACTAGAAGTTACCTCACAACAGGAGGGATTCATACCAGCTATTGAATTAAGACATCCTGACATTAAACTTGCAACCTAACATCTGGACCAAGTCAGCTGACTGACTTTGCAGACGTTATGGTGAAGACAAACATTTCTGTCTCCCATACAAGCTCAGCAGAATTTTTAAAAGTCTGCAAATTGCAGATGACCAGCTTCAATACAAGACTGGGACCTGAACTCTAACAGTATTCTCTTTTGTTTCATCTGTAACAGACAATTCGTAAACTGCAATGACCTTGATGTTAGAATAAGTCACCTCAAAAGTTAATGAGAAACAATCTTGCACCTTAGTCACTAGAATGGTCTGCTGGCAATTACATATTCTCCCTCAGGCTTTGAAGTAGCTAGGTTTTGTTATCTTTCAGGTCCACTGCCTTGTCAGGATAAATAGCCCTGCTCACCCACCTGCAGGAAACAGTGAAGTGTTCTTGATTAGTATATTAGACAGCCCATCTCTAATTTTACCCAGAACACCAGATTCAGAAAGATGGTCAGCCCATGACATTTTGAGATGAGTCAGGGCCTCCCAGAACACCATCATGAGGAATTAGGTTGGATGTAAGCACAGCTACACCTCTTTGCCTGTCCCCGTTGGGATCATACTGGTCTAATACTGAGCAGGAACCAACTGTGCCAATGTTAAGTTCTGCAATGTTGCCCAGTGAGCTCTTGGTTATACATGCCATGCCCGGGGCTTGATACCTTATTAGATCCAGGATGATGGGTTTTTATTAACCACATATCTTGCATATTACAACATGAAATGAAGCCCAGGAACATTATTCAACATCCTGTCTTCTTAAGAGATAAGACACAGCCAATTACATCAAGACTAAAACTTTCCTTCCAGGTTTGCGTATCAAGTATTTTTCCACCTTGTGCACTGCACACAATCACAGGGACTGGGGAACACCACACCCTTGCCAACCACATACCCGATGCGTCCTTATCCTCAGCATACAGCAGTTTTGTTCTGACCTCTCAGCCACTGTAAGATATCCATTGAAAGGGTGTAACTGCCTCTCCTAGCCACCCAAGTAACTCCTATGCTGACTACTAAGACCAAAATTATAACCAGTCATCTCAATCACTTCCACATAGCCATATTTTAAACAAAATCCCACCTTTACCTCAAAAGGAAAAAACAACTTCTCCTCAGTCATATCCTGACCATCAGGAGAAAAGGTGGGTCAGATCATATTTTTTATTGGACCAACTTCTTCTGAGAGAAAGACAAGTTGCAATAAGCTTATCAGTTGTAGTGTTAGTCTGAGGCTTTAGGGGTCTTCTTGTGGAACACAAGTAAGCCTAACTGAGATAAAGCGATGAAGTGTTTATGCTTACCACAGTGAATTTGACATATTCTTACTGTGTGACCTCACTGTAAATTGTGATGGAGCTGTCACTTTGCAATGAAACCTGAGGAACAGCTGCCTCCAAAGACATTGGAACTTTCTTATCAAATACACTATCCACAGACAAATTGATATTGCCTCCAACTTCAAAGCCTTCTGGACTATTCATCAGTATGCAGATAATTCAGTACTATCCACTTTTCCTTTTTAGTGCCATATGAGAGCCTAACATCATTCATATGATTAACACTTTCACTTCCACTCTGTGATTTTTAAAAGTGACTAAGGTCACCCAGTTCCCATTAGGATTCACTGGATGCCTGACTCCTTTATGCAATTAACAGATGACTCAAGCAGTGGTGCTATAAGGAGGGCTTTGGGATGTATGGTCACTGGGAAGCATTTACGGACAGACGACTGTTCTCTCGGGATGGACTTCACCTAAGTAAGGAGGGAAATAGACTTCTAGGATGGAGGTTTTCCGACCTCATTAAGAGAGCTTTAAACTAGGAATTTGGGGGAGATGGTTGGGAGATGTCAGCGAGATCTCCACGCCAGAATTCTTCACCTGGAGAGGGAACTAAACAAAGTGAGAGGGGATACGCTTGTGAACGAAGAAATTGACCAAGGAGGAAAAGCGTGTCAGAAACTAGACTGAACATATGATGCGTGGTGGTAGAATGTCTGTGCACCAACGCGGGTAAAGAATGTCACTGACCGCCAAACGCCAAAAATTAAAATGTCTGTACACTAATGCGAGGAGTCCTAGGTAACAAAGATGGAGGAACTGGAGCTACTGGTGCATGGAAGTGAAACCAGGATATTATAGGGATAACAGAAACCTGTGGAAATAGATACTCATGACTGGAGTACAGGGATTGAAGGCTATGTGCTGTTTAGAGAAAGACAGGAGAAAGGCAAAGGTGGTGGAGTAGCATTGTACATCAATGTTGAGGTTAACTGTAATGAAAAAATAAGAAGTGATGGAATGGATAAAGATCAGAGTCTGTCTGGGCAAAAATCACATGGTTAACAAAGCTACTAGAGCTCCCTCTGAGATGTGCTTGGGGTGCTGCACAGACCGCCGGGATCTTTGATTTGGATATGGATTAGAGACCGTCTTAATGTCTTTAATGAAGTAACACTAAGGGGAAATGTGTGTCATGGGAGACTTCAACTTCAGATATATAATGCGGAGGACAAGTGCTTGCAAGAATAATAGGGGTCAGATATTTTTCTGGGATGTGATAGCGGATGGATTTCTTCATCAGTAGTTGAAGTACCCGACAACGAGGGGATGCCATTTTAGATTTGGTTTTGGTGAGCAGTGAGGACCTTGTAGAAGAAATGGTAGTAGGGGACAACCTTGGTTCGAGTCGGTCATGAGCTGATTCAGTTCAAACTAGATGGAACAGATAACAAATGTAGATCTGGGACTTAGAGTTTTTGACTTCTCAAGGGCTAATTTTAAAGAGTTAATGGAAATTAGTTAGGGAAGTGGATTGGAAGGAGAACTTGTGGATTTAAATCGGAGCTAGGCCCTGGAACTACTTTAAAGTTGAAGCTGCAGAAACTGTCGTTAAGCCTGCATCCCAAGAAAGGGGAAAAACACCTAGTGGCAGGAGTTGTAGGCCAAGTGGATGAGCAAGCATCTCAGAGAGGGATTAGGAAAAAGCAGAAAGCTTACAGGGAGTGGAAGAAAGGCGAGATTAGCAAGGGAAGCTACCTTAGTGAGGTCAGAACATGTAGCGCGATAAAGTGAGGAAGGCTAAAAGCCATGTAGAACTGGACCTTGCAAAAGGGAATTAAAAACAATAGTAAAAGGTTCTAACACGCCACATAAATAAGAAGAAAACAAAGAAAGAAGAAGTGGGCCGCTATACACTGAGGATGGAATGGAGGTTAAGGTAGAACCTAGGCATGGCCAATATCTAAATAAGTACTTTGCCTCAGTCTTTAATAAGACTAGTGAGGAGTTTAGGGATGATGGGCGGATGATAAATGGGAATGAGGACACGGGAGGTGGATATTACCGCATCTGAGGTAAGAGGCCAAACTTGAACAGCTTAATGGGGACAAAATCGGGGCCCGGACAATCTCCTCCAAGGATATTAAAGGAACTGGCACACAAAATTGCGAGCCCGTTAGCGAGAATTTTTAATACAATCGGTAATCTCGTCGGGGGTTGTACCGTACGACTGAGAATTGTTAACGTAGTTCCTATTTTCAAAGAAAGGGAAAAAACGTGATCTGGGTAATTAGATCAGGCCTGTTAGCTTGACGTCTGTAGTATATAACGTCTTGGAAAAAATTTTTAAAGGTGAAGTAGTTAAGGATTTGAGGTCAATGGTAATTGGGACGAATTGCAACATGGATTTACTAAAGGTAGATCGTGCCAAACCAACCTGATCTCCTTCTTTGAGAAGGTGAAGATTACTTAGACAAAGAAATGCGGTAGATCTAATTTACCTCGACTTCAGTAAGGCATTTGACACGATGGTTCCACATGGAGAAAACTGTTAGTAAATTGGAAAAGATGGGATGAATATGCAACAAGTTGTAAGTGGATAAGGAACTGGTTAAGGGAGACTCCCAATGCGGGTCCCGTACTGAAGGGTGAACTGTCAGGCTGGAAGGAGGTTACTAGTGGAGTCCTCAAGGATCTGGTTTGGGGACCGAATCTATTTAACCTTTTATTACTGACTTGGCACAAAGAGCGGGAATGTGCTAATAAAGTTTGCGGATGACACAAAGCTGGGGGTATTGCTAACACAGAGAAGGACCAGGATACTATCAGGAAGATCTGGACCACCTTGTAAACTGGAGTAATAGTAATAGGATGAAATAATAGTGACAAGTGCAAGGTCATGCACTTAGGGATTAATAATAAGAATTTTAGATATACATTGGGGACGCATCAGTTGGAAGCAACAGAGGAGGAGAAGGACCTTGGGTATTGGTTGGATCGCAGGATGACTATGAGCCGCCAATGCGATATGGCCGTTAAAAAGCAAATGCTGTTTTAGGATGCATCAGGCGAGGTATTTCCAGCAAGGATAGGAGGTGTTAGTACCCGTTATATAAGGGGCGTTGGTGAGACCCACCTGGAATATTGTGTGCAGTTCTGGTGTCCCATGTTTTAAGAAGATGAATTCAAACTGGAACAGGTTCAGAGACGGGCTACTAGGATGATCCGAGGAATGGAAAATCTGCCTTATGAAAGGAGACTCAAAAAGAACTTGGCTCGTTTAACCTGGCCAAAAGAAGGCTCCGGGGTGATATGCTGCTCTATATAAATATATCAGGGGATTAACGTTAGGGAGGGAGAGGAATTATTTAAGCTTAGTACTAATGTAGGCACAAGGACGAATGGGTAAAACTGGATATTAGGAAGTTTAGACTTGAAATTAGACAAAGGTTTTCTAACCATTAGGGGAGTGAAGTTCTGGAACAGCCTTTGAGGGAAGTAGTGGGGGCAAAAGACTTATCTGGCTCAAGACTAAGCTTGATAAGTATAATGGAGGGGATATGATGGGATAGTTTAATTTGGGCAATTGATCTTGGATTATCAGCAGATAAGTCTGCTCAATGGTCTGTGAGGGGATGTTGGATGGGATGGGATCTGAGTTACTGCAGAGAATTCTTTCCTGGTGCTGGCTGGTGAGTCTTGCCCACATGCTCAGGGTTTAGCTGATCGCCACATGCTCAGGGTTTAGCTGATATTTGGGGTCAGGAAGGAATTTTCCTCCAGGGCAGATTGGCAGGGGTCCTGGAGGTTTTTCGCCTTCCTCTGCAACGTGGGGCATGGGTCACTTGCTGGTGGATTCTCTGCAGTTTGAGGGCTTCAAACCACAATTTTGAGGACTTCAATAACTCAGTCATGGGTTAGGGGTTGATATAAAAGTGGGAGGGTAGGGTTCTGTGGCCTGCTTTGTGCAGGAGGTCAGACTAGATGATCATATTGGTCCCTTCTGACCTATGAGTCTATGAGTCACCCAGTTCCCATTAGGATTCACTGGATGCCTGACTCCTTTATGCACCTTTGAAAATCCTAGACCTAAATGACCACTTCCCAGTTTCTTTCTGCTACCTGTAGGAGACATTTTCCTTCAATTCAGTTTAGTGAAATCATCAGAAAGTACTAATGTATATCAAGAAACCACTACCCAACCAACTAGCCAGAATTTAAGATTTAAGATTTCATAATCTTAGCCATTCATAATATTTCAGAGAGGTAGCCATGTTAGTCTGTATCAGCAAAAAGAACGAGGAATACTTCTAGCACCTTAGAGACTAAGGGTACGTCTATATTACCCACCAGATCAGCGGGTAGTGTTCAATATATCGGGGATAAATTTATTGCATCTCATTTAGATGTGATAAATTGATCCTCAAATCAATGCCCGTACTCCACGTCAGCAGAAGGAGTAAGCAGAGTCGATGGAGGAGCCACAGCAGTCGACTCGGTGCCGTGAGGACGGCCAGGTAAGTCAAACTAAGATACTTCAACTTCAGCTACACGAATAGCGTAGCTGAAGTTGCACATCTTAATTCGAACCCTCCTGCTAGTGTAGCCCAGGCCTAACAAATTTATTTGAGCATAAGCTTTCATGGGCTAAAACCCACTTCATTGGATGTATGCAGTGGAAAATACAGTAGGAAGATATATATACAGAGGACATAAAACAAATGGGTGTTGCCATACTAACTATAACAAGAGTAATCATTTAAAGGTGGGCTATTATCAGCAGGAGGAAAAAAACTTTTGTAGTGATCATCAGGATGGCCAATTTCCAACAGCTGACAAGAAGGTGTGAGTAACAGTAGGGGGGGGAATAGCATGGGTAAATAGGTTTTACTTTGTGTAATGACCCATCCACTCCCAGTCTACTTCCCCATGCGAATTTTTCCCTCCTACTGTTACTCACACCTTCTTGCCAACTATTTGAAAAGGGCCATCCTGATGATCACTACAAAAGATTTTTGCTCCTGCTGCTAATAGCCCACCTTAACTGATTATTCTTGTAATAGTATGGCAACACTCATTTTCTCATGTCCTCTGTGTATGTATATATATATATCTTCCTGCTGTATTTTCCACTGCATGCATCTGATGAAGAGGGTTTTAGCCTACAAAAGCTTATGCTCAAATACATTTGATAGTCTCTAAGGTGCCACGAGTACTCCTCATAATATTTCTGCAATTCATAACTGTGTTTATTTTCTACTAATCTTACAGCTACAATCTGTTCTGTCATAGCTGCTTCTATTATTTTAAACTCTTGATATATTATTCCAAAGTATCAACAGGTGAATAGATATGGATTATGTTGTGTCCACAGTTTTATAGGAGATAAGGCTGAGATTATTGTAAATAATTTTGTGTAAACTATGTGGATCCAGAGATTGTATAATCTTATAACACAGAAGGATAGACCTCACATAAACCCAATCCTGTTGAAACAAAAAAACAAAACAAAAAGCATAAACAGTGCTAATCCTTTGTTCTATGTGGCTATGAGTCAATACAATTTGCACAAGTATAATGATCTCTTTGAGAAAAAATAGGCACCATCACTTCAGCCCATTCACATAATAAATGAGATATAGGATTTGTACAACAGCAGATGAGCACCTCCGAATGTTGTATTCTATTTCAAGGTCTTTTTCAGAGACCATTTTATCTGACTTTTTTTTAACGGCCATTTGTATACACTACAATAATGAAACCAATTTTGTAGTTTGCTGAAGTATCCTATTTTTGCATGTGGAAACTAGAAAAATGTTGATCTTTCATTTTCTACAAATATGTATAAATGATGCTGTATTTTCCCCTATTAGAACTGTATTACCGTCATCTTACTTTCATATTCATTTTCAAATATTAATCACCCGAGTGATAGGAGTTCTTTGTAACCAACACTGTCAATCCAATACTCAACTTAGTGTGTGGCATTTAGTTTTTTTTGTTTGTTTTACATTTTATTTGTAATCGCAAATGCAGTTACATTCATATCCTGCAATTGTTGTATCTCATTCATTCTTCACCTACATCACAGCACCTGTAAAGTGACAAAACTATTCCAGATGATCAACAGCACAGTGAATGCATTTTACCTACCTTCATTCACTTAAAGAGAATTGAGTATCTCACTAGGAAACGTGCTCATGATATTTTGGATCCTAACAGTTTCCTGATACACAGGAAACAGAGCTGTGTCAAAATCTGACAAACTAGTCTTTTCTGTTTTATGTTTTAGTTTGTGACACTCACTGAGGTTCTAAAGCAGCGTTAATAGACCTCCTGCAAGTTGGGTCCATGCCCTTCCTCGCTTGGAAGGCAATAGGGAAAGACAAGGAAGACTTAATGCATCTATTGTTATTGAAATATGTCAGTTTTTCCTTTAATAGACCAGTGAGATATAAGCTAATTTCAAAAAAGCTAATTTTATTGCCAAAAATTAATTTTTGACATTGACAGTCTTGCTAATATTAGCATGGTAAGGTTGTGTAAGAGCAGCTCTGGTGGTTTGAATACACAGATGTACTTGATTCTGGGCAAGTTCAGTTTCTCTACAAAATATCCCCTCTCCTAGACACACATACTTGGCTGAAATTTGTATTATCCCTAGAATGAAAAGAACTAATTAGTATTTCAATGAAAGGGAATTACCACAAGGTTTCTCTACCAAATGACAAAAAGTCTCTAACAGAAAGCATATTCGAAGAAGCCCTATTTATTGTTTTGCTTCCTTTTTTATAAATTATTTTCAAAAAACAAAATAAGAAAACAGCCTCCTGACAGCATACTAAATAAAATGCAAGGAGGCCAACTGAAAGAGGACGGTGCAATTGGTAGGGAATTTTTCTATGTACCCAAATATGGTCTGTAATGAAATTTCTCCCAAAATAAATCTAGTGATTTCTGCTTATAAAAATCCCTGTAAGTAAACTAAGCTAAGAATTATATTGCGGCTTCCATATATTACAATGTTAAACACCATTTCTCAGACATTCCCACACACAATCAAATTAAAGACAAACAGCTATTCAAAGAGTCGACATTTTTTTTTACTAGGTTTAAAGCTGCTTACTCAAAAGATAAACAGGACCAGATGGCAGGCAAGTCTAAGTTTTCAGTAACCATTTGTAACAAGGTAATTTGAAAATGGAAGCATAATATTTTTCCATTAGTAGCCTAAACTTTGCGGGATAAAGTGAGTTGCAATATATGGCTATTTGAAATCACTGGGAGTCTTGCCCAGACTTCAGGAGTTTGATAGGGTCCTTGCTGGACTTCAATAGAAGTGGAATGCATTTTGCCAAACATATCAGGAATTACTTTGCAATTAAATTGAAATTATCACTCTCATTTTTAAATCAAATGAAGTAATATTATTAACAATAGACTGATCTTGAATAAGTTTTTCAAAACTGTTGCCAAATATGTGGAGATTCATGGGAACAGTATGTCTAATTTATACTGTAGGTTGATTAAACAACTGGAATTGAACTACTTTTGTTCAGCTGTGTCTAATATAGGTAACATCTTCTAGTTTGTTATCTTTTACTTGCTGTTTGCAAAAAGTACCTAAGCTATTTGTTGTGGGCTGAATTTTATGAAACGGAGCAGGACATAGGTAGTTGTATATAACTTTTATGCTGTAACTAGCAAGGGGCCAGTTTGGTTCCTGGTGCAACTTCTTGCAGCTTCATGGCTGTTTTAAGTTGTGACAGGTGGTGACAGCCTCTAAAAACCAGTTATTTGAGATGTGATGCAGATATGTATTCTATGTGGGATGCACGCGCCCCACACACCAGAGAAGGAGAACTTTGCCTAGCAGTACCCATAGGGGTGGTCTTCATGCCCTGTGGCTGTATTGCCTCCCCTGGATCTGTAATGGCAGCATCACTCTGATCCCCTCAGTTTCTTGGCACTGCATGTCAGAAATGCAAACTCTCATGCAGAGGGGAAGAGGACGGGGTCATGGAATACACTTCTGCATCATATCTAGAAAAACAGTAATGGGTATGTAGCCATTTTTTCTGCTTTGAGTAGATGCAGACGTACTCTATGCAGGTGACTCACAAGCATTGCTTACATGAGGTGGAGCTCAGAGTCTATTTAAAGAAGAACTGCAGAATTGCATTTGCAAAGTTTGCATCTGATCTGGATGCAGCAGCAATGGCATAGTGTTTGCAGAAGTATGTGCAGAGGACAAAGGCCGTCCTGCAAATGTCTAATATGGAAATGTCATTTTAAAATGCTGTTGACATCACCTGAGCTCTGGTGGAATGAGCTCGTACCCCCTAATATGGCGTAGCCTGGGCTATTTTGTATGCTTTCATGATACTGGAAGTTATCCGCCTGAAGACTGTATGTGAAGAGACTGCTTGACCCTTCATTTAATCCTCATATGAAACAAACAGATGCAGTAATGAATGGAAAGATTTATCTTGTCCAGATAAAATGCTAGACATAGCCTGACATCAAAAGCATGGAGACTCTGCTCCTCTGGGGTTGTGTGTGGCTTAGGGAAGAACACTGGTAGATATGTAACTTGGTTCAAATGAAATTGGGAAATCACTTTAGATAAAAATGTTGGTCACTTTGCCTTTGGAAAATTAGTGTAAGCAGGCTCCACCATGAAAGCCTGCAACTCATGCATGCTCTTTGCAGATATCATCACCAAAAGGGAGACAGTTTTCTGACACAGAAAGGAGAAAGAGGAAGTTGCCAGAGGCTCAAATGGATGTCCCATAAGCACTGATAAAACAGTATTAAGGTCCCATAAAGGAAATCTCTCTTTAGTCAGTGGGTGAAGATGAGTGACTCCTTTCAAGGGCCTCACTGCCATGGAGTTTGAAAACACCAACTTCCCATGGATGGGTGGATGAAATATCAAAATTTCTACTAAACTCTCAATGAGCTAAGCACAAGGCCAGAAGGCTGAAGGTACAACAGACACTCCAAGATATCTGGGATGCAAGCCCATGTTAGTTTCTTTCCCTAGGCCAGGGATTGGCAAACTTTGGCACGTGGCTCACCGGGGTAAGCACCCTGGTGGGCCGGGCTGTTTTGTTTACCTGCCATATCCGCAGGTTCAGCCGATCACAGCTCCCACTGTCCACGGTTCACTGCTTCAGGATAATGGGAGCTGCTAGAAGCGGTGGCCAGCACATCCCTCAGCCCGTGCTGCTTCCTACAGCCCCCATCAGCCTGGGAATGTGCTCCACAGAGGGAGATGCAGGGAGTTGAATGCTGGGTGCAAAACCTGACCATGATACGAAGTCAGGAGGTTGGAGTGAAGAGAGAGCTATGGGAATCCAATAATCCGAGGTGGTCAGAGAACCACAGTGGAGCAATGAGAATGAGCCTGGCATGGCCCAATTACAGCTTGAGAATGAAATGCAGTATGATGAGAGTTGGAGGAAAAGCATACAGGAGTGCTGAATCCCTCACTCACTCACGCCCGTCACCCCAATCGGGGTATGGGCCGCCAACCACAGATCTCCAGAGTCTTCTATCCTGGGCCATTCGCTCTAGCTGGTTCCAGGTATAGCCCATTTTTTTGCTATCAGCCTGAAGGTCGCGTCGCCAGGTGTTTCTTGGACGGCCTCTTTTCCGCTTGCCTTGGGGGTTCCACCGCAGTGCCTGTCTGGTGATGTTAGTTGGCTGCTTGCGTAGTGTATGTCCTATCCAACCCCACCTTCTCCTTCTGATTTCTTCCTCTGCTGGGAGTTGACAGGTCCTCTCCAAGAGGTGGATGTTACTGATGGTGTCTGGCCAGCGGATCTGGAGAATCCTTCTGAGGCAGCTATTAATGAAGGTCTGGATCTTCCTGATGGTTGTTTTGGTTGTCCTCCAGGTTTCAGCTCCATACAGTAGGACTGATTTCACATTGGAGTTGAACAGTCGAATTTTTATTGCCAAAGACTGCTGAATCCCTACTCAAGTGAAAAGTATTGGTGAAGGAGCCTGGACTCAGACCCCCTCAGAAGCTAAACAGCTGGTATTTCTTGTTTTTTCTCATGGCAAACAAGTTGGTTGTTGGGATGCCACAAGTGATTGCCCATGAAGGAAGGATTGCCCACACATTGTCCTGAACCATCCACCAACATAATAAATCCAAGATTGACAGAGGAAGACAGATCACTCTGTCCAAGGGATAATCATGTGGATGATAGAGCAACTTTGGCCACATTTGATGAGGATAAGTGTTCAGCCTGGCATATTAGACTAATTGTGCACATGCAACATACAGCCTAGCAACCTCAGGCATACTCAGGCTGTGGGCAAGAGTGGGACTGCAGCTCCAGGCACAAGCAGTGAATTGCTGGGAATTGCTCAGTCAACAGAAATGCATTCAAAGTCATATGGCCCATCAGGGCCCCAGTGAACTCTAGTCTTCAAGCGGAACAAAATGTTGACTTCCTACTGTTTAATATGAGACCCAGATGATCGAGTTGGTGTAGTGTGAGCTGGATATGACAGAGGACGTCCTTTTGGGACTCACCCCTTAGTGAACAATTGTCCAGATACAGGAAGATATAAATTCCCCTCTTCTTGAGTATGCTGTCACCACAACCATGCATTTGGTAAAGACCAAGGGGGCAGAAGACAGGCTGAAGAGCAGCACAATGTATTGACAGTGCCAGTGTGCCACAACAAATCAGAGAAACCTTCTGTGACTTGGGAGAATTGCTACATGAAAATAAGTGCCTTGAACATCCAGGACAGTGAACTAGTCACTGTTGTTTAAGGCAGGGAGGATAGTTGCCAGGGTGATCAACCAGAATCTCATGTATTTGATGCATTTATTGAGATCACAGATGTTGAGGATAGGTCTTATCCCTCCCTTGGATGGGAACTAGGATATACAAGTAGAAGAATCCTTGTGACCAGTGCTGCCAGGGGACCTTCTCTGCAGCCCCCAAGGCCAGTAAAGATTGAACCTGCTCGAGATGCAGTTTCTCATTAGAGGGGTCTCTGAAGAGGGACAAGGCAGGGAGATGAGAGGAGTGATGGAGAGGAACTGTATGGCATAACCCTATCTGATGGTGCTTGTCTTCTGTAATTGAGTCCCAAATACTGTAAAGGCTGGCCGGCCTGTTCCTGAACATGGTGGATAGGGAAGGAGAGGTCATCACTGGGTTGCTGTCCTGGATACAATCAAAATGGGCACTTGCTAGCTGGTGGGGAGAGAGAACAGCTATCTGGACCCAGAACCAACGGACCTTTTCCTTTTGGCTCTTTCTGGAGTAGTCACACTGCCAAACGTGAAGGGAGGACAGTCCAAAAAACATGCTGCAAGTGTATTATTGTTGTGACTGCTGATGGCTATAGTGGTGTCTCCACATGGCTGGAGTATATACTCCCAAAGCATGCAAAGTAGCACAGGAGTCTTTAAATGAGTGCAAGGTTTCATCAGTTTTTTTATGAAAACAAAACCTAGCCATCAAACAGTAAATCCTCCATGATCTACTACATTTCAAGCACAATGTCTAAGTTCTGTAGCCAGGATGTCGTACTCATGGTTATAGCCGATGCCATAATCCTGTCTGAGGCATCTGCCACATCCAGCGCTGCCTGCAACAAAATTCTGGCTACAAAACAGCCCTCAAAAATGAACCTTTTGAATTCTTCCCTGGAGATTTCTGGCAACTTCTCTATGAACTTAAAGGTGGTCACCCAATTAACAAAGTTATATTTGGAGAGCAACGCTTGCTGCTTCATGATACACATCTTCAGTGTCATGAGACACTGCTTTTCCCATTAATTCCATCCTCTTGGGCTCTGTCTTTAGTGTCCATTTAAACCTTCCACGTCAAGCCCTGTCATTTGCTGCAGTCACCACCAGGGAGTTAGGGTATGGGTGGGAATAAAAACCCTCAAACTCTTGCATGGAAACAAATTGTTTCTCCGGATATTTCTCGGTAGGTGGCAATGGAGCTATGGTATTCCAGAGTGCTTTCACAGGCTCCAGGAAAATGTTCTTTATCAGAAGGACTACTCTCTCTGAAGATGATGGTTGGAGAATATCCAGGAACCTATGTGTATTCCCCTGGAAGAATTCCACCTGGACATGCAAGGTAGTAGCCATAGACTTCAGGTGGTCTTGGTACACCTTAAAGTTCTTGGGCACCAAAGGAAAGGAAAATTCTGGCATGGTACAATCTGTGGAGGATGAGGAGGAAGTTTGCGAGGTCAGCAACACATCTAGTTCTTGTACCCTGGGATCCCATCAGAAGAGCCCCATAGGAACAGAGGGAACAGACTCAGTGGTCCTGGGAGCCACCACTGGGACTCGTGCTCTTGCTCTGGAGGAGGTTGAAGAGTGGGACCTCAAGGACCAAGAAGCATCCCAGGACTCCAAGGAGGCCTGAGCATGTGGATAAGTCATTGGTGGCCAGTAGTCCCCAGACCAAGAGCCTCTGTCCTGACTGTGGGACAGATGCCAGCCTCAGTACAGATAGTGATCTGAGGACAATCTCTGACACCTATGCAGAGAGGAAGGAGAGGATGACCCTGATCTGGATCTTGAAGAATCCCAGAGATACTGTGGTGACCATGGGGGAACCCACCCGTCTCAAGTCCAATAAAGAGGTGGCATTGGTGCCAAAGAGGAATGGAGGCACTGAATAAGACATTCCCACCCACTACTGGAGGAGGCATAAGCACTGAGGCCAGTACTGAACTTGACAAGCTCTGCTGCTAAGAAAATGATGGTGCCAGAGGATGCTCCAGTGTAGAGGGGGCATTCAGTGCCAGGCCCAGCCTCAGTTCCATAGGCCACAACCCAGGCAGTGGGAGCTGCAGTGCTGATGGACCTGGCAGCTCTGTGATATGGCCAGAAGGTGCCAAGAGAACAAAGGAGGGTGAGTCACTAGACATCATAGCACTGGAAAACTGAACCAGTGCTGAGTACGGAATTGAGAGGCAAAGCAGGTCTGATGCTATCGGATATGCCAATGGTGCAGAGACAGCCAGTGCTAGTGCCAGTGTTGTCAGTACTGGACTCAATGGACACTCCATGGCAGGAAACAGATTTGACAGTAGGGGCCCTCACTGCTCTCAGTGCGGCACTGGGGAACGGTTGGACAGACCTGCTCCATCCCACATGCTGAAAAGAGTACTGTGCCAATAAGCACTCCTGAGAAGGAGGAGGAGTCTCCCCAATCCCTGGAATGATTCCAATGCATTTTATGGGACCTTTTCTTCACCACACCACAGGAGAATGAATGATCCCTTTTCTTCTTGGGGGAAATGCCAGATCCTGAAAGCATGGGCATCACATGCCAGGTCCAAAGGTAATGGCTGACCAGACGAGGGCCTCCATGCCAAAGTGGGCCTCATGGCCAGCTCCAGAAGGTGCTGCTTCAGCTGCAATTCAAGTTCTTTCTACCTGTGTGAACAGCTTGAAGATGGAGCACTATCTTTAATGTGCCCCTTGCTGAGACACAATAAGCACCTCGTGTGGGGACCACTGTTGGGGTCATCGTGGCAAAGTTCTTGTGTGGCCATGGGAGACACTACAGCCACAGGATGTGAACACCGCACAGTCCGCACCTACAGGTCCTGCTAGGCAAAGTTCTCTGGCTTCAGTGCATGGGGTGCACACATCCCACAGAGAATCCACACTGCATCTATTGAAAGAAGAATAAGTTGTTCCATCAGCTGCTTATTACCTGTACAGAGAAATCTGCAAGCAACATCTAAAGTTGGCTGTCTGCACTACTCTAGACATACTAAGCAGTACTGCCAAAGTAATGCAATGGTAGCAAAATAGGGGCAAAGATGTGCCCCTATATATTCTATGATTCCAAGGGCAGTTTAAATACCAGCTCATGGCACTATTACAATAATCATAGAATCGTAGGACTGGAAGGGACCTCAAGAGGTCATCTAGTCCAGTCCCCTGCAATCAAGGCTGGACTAAGTATTGTCTAGACCATCCCTGGCAGATGTTTGCCTAACCTGCTCTTAAAAATCTCCAATGACGGAGATTCCACGACCTACCCAGGCAATTTGTTCCAGTGCTTATCCATCATGACAGGAAGTTTTTCCTAATATACAGCCTAAACCTCCCTAACTCCAATTTAAGCTTCTTGTGCTATCCTCAGAGATTAAGGAGAATATTTTTTTCTCCCTCTTCCTTGTAACAACCTTTTATGTACTTGAAAACTTATCTTTCCCAGACTAAACAAACCCAATTTTTTCAATCTTCCCTCAGAGGTCATGTTTTCTAGACCTTTAATCACTTTGGTTGCTCTTCTCTGGACTCTCTCCAATTTGTCCACATCCTTCCTGAAATGTGGCGACCAGAACTGGACACAATACTCCAGTTGAGGCCGAATCAGCCCAGAGTAGAGCAGAAGAATCACTTCTTGTGTCTTGCTTACAATACTGCTGCTAATACATCCCAGAGTGATGTATACTTTTTTGCAACAGTGTTACACTATGATCCCCAGATCCCTTTCTGTAACTCCTTCCTAGGCAGTTATTTCTCATTTCATATGTGTGTGATTGATTGTTCCTTCCTAAGTGGAGTACTTTGCATTTGTGCTTATTGAATTTCATCCTATTTTCTTCAGTTCATTTCTCCAGTTTGTCTAGATCATTTTTAATCCTATCCTCCAAAGCACTTGCAACCCCTCCCACCTTTGTATCATCCACAAATTTTATAAATGTACTCTGTGTTGCATTATCTAATCCTTGATGAAAATACTAAACAAATCGGACCCAGAACTGATCCCTGAGGGATCCCACTTAATATGTCCTTCCAGCATGACTGTGAACCACTGATAACTACTCTCTGGGAACGATTTTCCCAACAGTTATGCACCCACCTTATAGTAGCTCTGTCTAGGTTTTATTTCCTTAGTTTGTTTATGAGGAGGTCATGCAAAACAGTATGAAAAGTCTTACTAAAAATCAAGATATGCCACTTCCCCCTATCCACAAGGTTTGGTACCCTGTCAAAGAAAGCTATTAGGTTGGTTTGACATGATTCATTATTGAGAAATCCATGTGATGCTGTTTTAAGTTACAACTACAAAACAATCCTTCACTTTAGACTTCTGAACAATTTATTCGGCACATCCTCCAGCTATTTCCTCAGTAATAAGAATGGGAAAATGGACAATTAAGAGAATGGGTACTACTAGCTAGAAGAGAGGTGCAACTAGCATCTATCAGTTTCAAAATAGCCCTTTAGGGCTGCAGTCATTTGGTTCTCCCAAACTTAAAGGATCAGCCCCAGAAAAGTAGGTTGAGGGAGAGTACTTCTATGAAGGCATCTCTGCACTGAGGAAAGTTATTAAGGACCAGGAAATTGTCAAGGAATGGCTGCTTTTGTGCTGTGTCTTTTACCACTATATCACAAAGAATTACCTTTTTACCTTTAAGTAATGCTGCACTATGCTCCTGAAACCAACATAAAGCATGTAATTCTGCCACTAGCATGGTTATTGCTCAGGCATCACTGGGGGTTCTTTTACACTTATACTTCCACTTTATTTTTCCTAGCACATGAGCAAATGTTCAGTCTTGGGGAAGACATAGTGTGCATTGTTCTACTATGTAAGGTCTGAGGAGAGGGAAGCAAGAGAGTTTATTATCTGCCTTACCCTCTGGCAAAGTTGTTCCTGGGAACTAAGCACTGGACTTAGACTAAGATTCCTAAAGAAGGGATTCCCTGCATGCCATGTGACCATCTCTGTTCCAGGACCTCTGTGTGTGTGTGTGTGTGTAAATGTAAATAAAACAAGTTACACTTAAGACACACCCAAACTCTGTGCCAATGATTTCTCCTTCTCTGGGAAGCAACATACAAGGCTACCAGTCACCGGAGAAGCCACAGTATTTACCACTATTTGCCTATCTGAAGCAGTTTTCTCTACAATCCATAAACATATCATGAGATTTGCACCACTGCCTAGCTGTTCCCCAAGCACATGAAGATTTGACTTTAACTGTGTGATATGCTTTTGATGAATAATTTAGCCAATTCCTGGGTAGTTTATTGGGCAAGTTTCTCCCTAACTGTGATCAAGAACATGAACCACGGAGTAAAAGGCTGAAAAAATCTCACTTCACTACTGAAACATGAATTAACCTGGGTCAGGGTCACTTACCTGCCTGAGTTGCCACATAAGGGTGTTTGTGCAGGCACAGAACTTAACAGCACACTAGCTTAAGCAGCAACAGAAAAGAAAGTTAATTGAGCCAGGAAAAGGGGGAGCACAGATCTGTGAATATACAGATTCACTGGCCCCAGTACCCTAACACTACGAGAATGGAAGGATTGTGGCCATTACTCTACTCCATAGTCAGGAATAGTTACAAAGGGGAAGTTGCTCCACACTTTGGCCCTACATTTGGTGTGTGTGAATTTCATGACCCCCACCACACACACAATCCATATAGTACCAATACTGAGGATTTATAATGGCAGAATAAAGTTCACTCCAAATTCCTAGCCTGACGGAAGACCTCTGATTAGTATTTTGATAAGTGTTATATACCTCAGTCTTAGAGGTTATACAATAACCACACCTGTACCAATAACCAGAAGGATAAGTTTCAAGTCCTCAGCTGTTTTAGCTGCATATTGAATCCGAGTGTGAACTTAACCTAGACATCTTGTATTTGGGGAACATTTTGTTACTTTTCCTGTTCATTATTATTTGACAGAAGAGGTAATACTAATAGGCATTAGATAAAGTTAAATAGGAGACTAAAAATCTTCATCATAACTATTTCTATGTCACTTTCCAAAGTTAAATAAGTTTTAAAAGCCCATTAATTTTAATTATATAGACTTGTGTGAGTCAGTGCCCTGTCTCTCCCTAGAGATGGAGAATTTATCTAGGTAGGATCCTTACACACAGAGAGACCTATGCATCTCAAAGGCTCTGCCACTGCCTCTATGGTGTTATTTCTGTGGATGAACAAACAACTTCAGCCCCAGGCCTGTCAATATGATATCTTCCAAAAGGATGAAATTAGGTCTTAAATAAAAAGAGACTTGTTTTTATTACTGCTTATTCAGTGTGTTTTTTTAGTTATAAAAATGTGGTCAATTTTATATCAGTATTCTCAGTGGAGGTCAGCAAGCAGCCAGACATGAATTGTTTTTCTCCTGTGCTATTCAATCTCCACTCTCTCTCTCTTGTACACCTGACACCTATAGACTCATTTTTTAAAAATGGAAGCATTTTCCATAGTCACTCAGCCCAGTGAAGCAGAACCTAGGCAACACAACAGTAGAACGTTATAAGGGCACAATGCTCCTTGCTTCTGTATTCTACCCATTAAAAGCTACTCTTGATGATACAGAAATGATGTAGAGAGTTGTTAAATGAAACTCTTGGGTTGAAGAAAATGGGATTGCACTTGTACTATACTGTATTAGCACACACTGATTGCTAATGCTGGTGGACCCGAAAAGGAAGAGATATATGGAAAGCAAGGGAGATCAGATCTTGTGTGGTGATCCTTAAAGTTGGAACTTCAAGTTAATCTATAGTGGCAACTTACTAGGTGCTGAATCCTAAACACATTTTTTTCCTACTCACTGGCTCAGTCAAGTATGTCTCTTTCCTAAAAGCATCCAGTCCCATGGTGTAGTGAAGTAGAAAGCTGAACTTACACTTTCAACTACTTCTTTGCCATGTGTGTCTTATACATAAATATGAAACGTAGTGAACTGTCAGAGAGTTTAGACTCCAGTGAACAAGAGTGGCTTTAAAAGCTTATTATGCAAACATTCTGAATTTGAATTCCTTTAACTGCTTGACTACAAACCAGGCAGCAGTTTTCTTGTCTTCCTGAGGGTGACAAGGCATTACTCCCCAATTTCCTGCTGGTGCTATTCAGTGTATCAAAAGGCATCAAAACGGGTCACACACTGGAGTTGTAAAATATGATGTCATGGTACCTTGTAGTGTATCATGATGGCATAACTCTACAATCCCGCAACACCCTGTTCTCTTTCATATCCACTCAGATATCAGAATACACCAGTTAAGATAATAGGTAAACTTTAAGCATGCATTAACATGAAGCATATAGTAATATTAAGTGACATGGTGGTTTGGAACATGACTGGCCTTCAATCATTGTGAGTAAAGTTCAGAAAAAGATCTTTGTTAGCAATTTTCACATTTGTGAGTAGTTTTACTCCTAACTAGCCATGAATGAACTAAAACTATTTCAGAGTTTCAGCTTGGATAAGCCCTCAAAAGTTTGGATACTTGCCTATAGTTTGCATTACCTTATGGAGGTCTTCACATATCGCCTCATTTCCTTTCTGTCAACTTCCTATCATAAGATTCTTCTCTTTTTCTCCCACTCCTGATTTCATACCCTCCTTTCCAACTACTTAGTATGCATAGCTGAACTCCTGGTCTGAATTTGAGGGCTAAAATGTACCACACACAAAGCTGTTTCTTTTCAATTCAGCTCTTGTCTCCTGCAAAAAGAATGACATAGGTCAGGAGGTGAGGAAAGGAATTAGAATGATGTAAAATTTATATCTAGTAGCATAATTCCCCATTCACACTGTTTGTTTCTTCATCCCTGATTTATGTATGTATGTCACCAACACCACAATAAGCTATTGGCTTGTAACTGACTAATGCAGCACAAATCCAATATACAGAATTCATGAACAAACTGCAGTACAATATTCTTCAGCGAATAACACATTAATGGATAAATCTGAGACTTTAACAATTTAACAAAACAGTATTTGTTGAATATATTAGCGTATGAGGTTCATTCATTTTACACTTAAAAAAGGTACTAGTGTAGAGAGAAAGTCCTTGTGCAGTGTCTCTTTCTATTCTGATATAATTTCTAACAGAAGAATGAGATAAATGGAAGTTGTCAGAGATGGCAATGTCAGTGGCTGAAGCACACTCTCCTCCGTGGTTTAAAAACCATTTATGGAATCAAAAGCTTTTTAATGCAATGGATGGAGGGATTATCCTCTTGTTCTTGATCATCAAGGCATAGCTGTACACAAATGCAAGTTGGCACACAGATTCTAAGTCACCAAAAAGGCTCAGGTAGCCATCCAGAGCACTGCTTTGGACAATGCGTCTCTTGCCAGACTAAACCTCTGTGCCCCTAACAGAGATAGTCTATTTCCCCAAAAACTGAGATGTGTGGGTGGGGGGAGAGTTCCTTGGATGGAGATGTATAAATTTCTTAAGTTTTTTTCTTGGTGGTAAAATTAAGTCACAGATATGACAAATTATGATGTCTGACTTCATATGCAAGGCTAGCAGTTTCTAAAACACTCGTTTGCTATTCTCAGTGGTTACTTGAAGTTCAGCCTATCCAGTGAAAATCAAACTGCAGTCTTTCCACTTCATATATCTTCATCTAAATTTACCAGTACCGCACTGTTTGGAATCAGAACTTGTTTTCTACTATTTGCTTTTGTCAGTGATAATGTATGAAATAAGTTGCTGGACCTGAAATATTGGGAAAAGCAACAATATTTCCCCTCCCTCAGCCCAAGTAAATTGACTGTGCATGGCATATATGAGGAGTTACTACCATACATCTCCAATTTTTCCTCACTAAGTGACTTTTTCCAAACATTTACAATATCAATCCTATTTTTGAATCATTTAATATTTTTTTACTTGACAGGCAAGGTCAATATGTTCAACTTCCAAGGTAGATTGGAGGATTTATCATGAATTCCAGACTTTTCATCTAAGGAGTTGCCTTAAGGTAACTGTCACTGTCTATCGCAGCATCTATCTCTGATGCACCAGCTTTATTTAACAGTTCAAGCATATCCGGTATTTGTACAGCTTTAGGGCTACCATGTACATATCCTCCTAGATGCTTCCAATTTCATTCCTTTCACAGAGGTTTTCTTAGCAGTCTGGTGAGGGATGAAGGGTAAAGAAAAACACAAATGGAAGGGAAGGGTCTCTGATGGTGAGAGCATAATGAATCACTTTGTAAGAGATGAAAGATGGTCTTGTGGTTAAGGTCGGGAATTGAACACAAAGAACATCAGACTTCCTGTGTGACCTTTGACAAGTCAGATATTGATTAACTCGGTTCCCTATTCAAAAAACTGGGATAAATGATCCTTCCTCTTAACCCCTTTGTCCTGGTCTACTATCCTACACTTTTCAAAGCAGGCATGGTTTGTTATGTTTGTACAGCCCCTAGCATGACTGGAACCTGATTAGGTAGAGCCTCTAGACAATAGTTTGTAAATGGCTGAAGAATTATGTTCTAGGATGAACTTTGAGATAAAAATTCTGCCTAACAATAATTTCTCAGAGTACACTCCAGTAATTGGTAACATGATTTCTGTCTCTACAATCCTATCTCTGCCCTTAAAAGGTGTCTTGAGCAAAGTACAAGGAGATAAGATTTTTTAATAATAAAGAGACCTTTAGTTTCGGCTTCCAGCCATTGGCTCTCATTATGCCCTTGTCTGCTAACTTGACAAATTCAGACTAGAAATAACGCACAACATTTTCACAGTGAGGGTAGTTGGCCATTGGAAAAAACTTACCTCCAGACCCCGTGGATTCTCCACCACTTGAGATCTTTAAATTTAGACAGAAAGACTTTCTAAAATACGCTTAGCCAGAAATTATGGACTTAATGCAGGAAACACTTGAGGAATTCCATAGCCAGTGTTATGCAGGAGGTCAGACACGCTCATTATAACAGTTCCTTCTGGTCTTATGCATATATACTCCATTAAAGACACTCCAGTTACTTTACAGAATGTGGTCATAGTTTGTAAAATGTTTTGGGATCCTTTTGGATGAAAGCAATGATGTAAATGTAATATCATTATCACAATATTTACATTCATATAAGTGTTTCAGTGCCTTCAGAGACAACATAAAGCGGGTTGATTCAGATGCTTTTCCCCACTTGCCTAGTTTTGTGTGTCATAGAGTTCCCCAGAGTTCCTTTTTAAGCCTCAATGGTCCTTCAGATTTTTCTTCCTTAACTCTCTAAATTCAAAAGCTCCATAATATGAGGACATGACTCAGGACATAAAAGGACTGATACAGTTGCCTATGCAACCTATTAATGCTATGCTTTAACCAATGCAAAATGATCCTTTTCTTCAACTTGTACATACTCCATCTACGGTTGTACTATCCACATTGGCCTGAAAGCAGAGACCATCTATCTTTCTACAGATTTCTCAATTTGAAGATTAAGACTTCGTAAAGTGTTTTGACGTCATGTTCCTTGGATTAAATACTTCAGGGGAGAAAAAGCCCTTACTGTTTGGTATAACCTAGCACATTCTACAGACAAAAATATATACTATTGAGGAATTTGTGAGCCAGGAATACACATTCTCTGTGACACGGAGGTTTAGCAATACCCAGGGATGGGGGAGGACTTCCAGAGTTGGGAAATCTCCCTCATCCTTCTTTTCATGCTTATTTCAATACTAAAACCTCTCTTTGGAGGTTAACATGCTGTATACTACAGTATCTGCATTGCTGTCAGCAAGGTATCAATAGGATTGTGGTGTGGGTTGTTATTTTTTTTTTAAAGAATTTGGAAAGGAATCCAGGAAGTCTACATTAAAATGCAGACTCCCATAGTTCAGAATATGTATAACTTTTTTACATCTTACAGCTGACTTGATTTTAGGAAACAGTTCAGTATTATGGAGCCTGATCTTTTGTCTACATTGTTCTCCTAGGAACTGAGACTTCACAGTTCAACTGCCTTGTCCCTAGGACCAGTGCTGATCCCTCAGACTCCTCCATAGATTAAACATACCTATCCCACAACTAAAGCCATGTGGATTTATGTCTCACCACCACTTTATTTCTTTATTCTACTGCTGTTAGTTTTCCAGCTCCAGCCAACCTCTTTCCTGGCCAGAGTACAATCAGTAAAAGTTAACTACTCTCCATCGTATCTAGTCTAGGAGAGATGTGCTTACAGGCTTGTCAGATATGATAGGTACACAGACATAAAGCTATTCCACAAAACAGTGATTTTCATGAGGACACCTTCACAGTATCAACCAGAATTCCTAAGCTGTACAGACAGATTCCCCAATCGTCACAAGATCACATTGTCAAAAAGCCATAAGAATAGTTGCCACGTCCACATCCCAAATGAATGCACACAACCTCTTGGCTGTATGTAAGTATAACAAGCTGACATGGTTATAGCTACTACGCGATTTTCCAATAGCAAGAAGGAGTCCAGCTGGACCTGTACATTGTGAATGTAATCTCACACACTCTCAGGGAGGATGGCACTTATTTTTCTCACCATATTGTGCAGTGCTCCTTGCAAGCCACTCTCATCTATTCCCCAAGTCAACCCCAGACATAGACCTGTTGTAGGAGCACCACTGATCTGTATGCTATGTATAACTTATACGTTCAAAAAGTCTGTTACTTGCAACACCACCACCCCGCCTCATGTCTCCTCTCCCTCTTTGAATACTTGTGAAGTGACTTTCCCTCTCCTCCTCCCTCCTGAAATGCATGTGGGATGAATGGCCTGGTTGAACAGCTGGAAGATCAGAAGAGCTTCCAGGGAGACAAGGTGCCTGGAACTCTAATTAGGCAGCTGTGACAAAGTACCAAGCCTGTATTGGTGGGTCCTGCACTTCCTGACACATACAGTGGCCTCAGAAGCTCGCTAAGGCCCTTAATAGGACCTCCCTTTCCCCATATGGCAGCAAAGGTTACAGCTTATTGAGCTACTTTCATCACAGGCCAGTATGGGAGGTGGGAAGGTGGAATACCCACAGTCTCTGTTTCTCCTTAGAGCTCTGTAGGCACAATTTGGTCTCCTGCCTGGACCAAAGTCTGTTTCCCCTCTCCAAGGGATCTGTGTAGATCATGGAGGGCCAGGGGGCCCCAGGCCCACCCCATACTTTGGTTCCAGCCCAGGGACCCTAATGATAGCAGCTGTTGGCAGCTTCCCTCCTCCACTTATGCTGCTTTGATTCCCTGGGCCACTTCCCTGTGGTCCCCTTTTCCAAGCTTCACCCTTACCTCAGGGTTCAGTGATGCTGCTTCTTCTCCTCCAGCTCCTTTCACCTGGGCTCACCTCAAGAGAACTGGAAAGGAGAGCTTTTAAAGCAGTATAAGTGGGACCATAATTGGTTCCAGCTGTCTCCATTAGCCTAATAGCCTTAGCTGACCTTTTGTCAGTTAACTGAGGTCAGGTGTCAGCATTAGCCTAACAACCTTAACTGGTTAAATTGGCCTCAGGTGTCTTGATTGGCCTGGAGTAGCCCTTGTTTGGCTATCCAGGGAACAGGGACCTGCTCATTCTGAGGCTGGTATACCTGCCTTCCACTATCCTCTTATAGCCTGGATACCAATAGGACTACCCTCTTATAGCCTTCTGGCCTGAGTCTGTCACACAACACTCACACATCCAATGCATGGAGGCTGCATGGACACTACCAGAGGTGGAGTGTGACCAACCAGAGACGGCCAACTCATCTCTAGTTGCAGGCCATGAGGAGCAAGTCCATAAAAGGGGATGGAGCCATCTGCTCAGGAGTGCACCCACAAGCTTGTACCTCCCATGAAGGCCCTTTGCCCAGATTGCCTGGCCAGTGGTTCTCTGTGTTGCATTCCATCGTGCCTCGGGAAGACTTACCTTCAGCACACCGTCCATCACTGCACTGTGGGACACTTACCTTCAAGGATCCTAACATCTCCAGTGCTGTGCCTATCCTGGGAGTGTGCATATGCCAGTGTGAGTGTGATCCCCCCCGCTTTTTGGGCTTAGCTATCAGTTTAATAAATGTGCTGCTTTCTGCCAAACTCTGGTGGGTCATTAGTCCTCCCTTAAGCTTAATAGCTGGCCCAATTTCAGGTAACAGGACCAATATGATAGACCATTTTAGCTGGGTAGGATAGAATATGAACATAGAGTTGTTATCATCATACAGAAAACAGTTTGTAGATCTTGGCCCAATCCTCCTTCATCTTCTTGTGTAGCCATTTACGCCTGTAGAGAGTGTGTGTTAAATGCTACCATCAGTATATGGCAGTAGAGATTTCTGATTTGGCTTCATATTATACCCACTCGGTATAATGTCAATGACCATAAAAGGTTCAAGGTGACAGGGAATGAGGTTTCTACTTAATTCTTCTGTTCCTTACGTATTGCAAAGAATAAGGTAATACAATATAAGAAATTAAAGGCGTGATCAGATATAAATTGTTTTTGTGGCCCACACAGATGTTGAAATATCATTGTCATTTCAATCAATGTAGCAATATTTTCTTTGGATGGAGTGATTAGACGGAGGTGGGGGAAGAATAAAGGAAATCAAATACAAATACTCTTTGTGAAAGAGTAAGGTTCCTGGGCATCAAATAGGAAGTTACATTCCATTTACTAGACTAGAAAGCTAGAAGAGGTGGTTTTGCAGTCACTTTTCCCCTTTAGAGGGTCTTTTGGTCATTAGAAATGTTCCGGGTCATTTCTTAGAGAGAAATAGCTGTTATTCTGAGAAATTCCTTTGGCCTCTCTTTTTGGAACTTCTTCGGGGCAAAGGATAGCTTTGTAGCTAAAGCCAGTGGAAGCTCTTCAGGTACATTCTATTTGCCTGCTGCCTAAATTGGTTCCGAGTTATTTATATTCAATTTCATCTACCCACTTTCAGATGTCACCATTGTGCCCTACAAGTTCAAGCACAACACTAAGACTCAGGAAATCAAGGTGCCGTACATTTCAACCTTTGCCATAGACTTCACATGTGACTTAGGGAAATCATCTAATCTCTATATATCTTAGGTTCTCATCTGTTAAAAAAAAAATTTAAAGTTTGTCCTTACCTCACAAGAGAGCATTTTAATTCAACCATGTTTGCATTTGCACTTGAATAGCATTTGCATCAGAGTTTCTAAAAGTATAATAGAGAAATTATTTATTTTATATAATATGCACACACTACTAACTTAGCTATGATCTTTTGGCAATGATAGGTGTAATGTCCATCCATTCTCCTCTTCTCATTTCCTCCCCACAACCCCCAAAAGAAATAAAAGCATCATTTACTTCTTTTATTCACATTTACTCTCCCTCATTGTTGGGTTGGCTGTGTTCCAGGCTGTTATCCCACCTTGTAATTTAGAATAGCTGAAGTGCTGCTTTAAACTTATATCAACTGCTAATGGGGCAAGGAGACAACATGACGCCTAGGGACTCTCTAGAGCACAATGCAGCCATGACCATCCCTTTTATTTTAAACTCAGTCACAAGGGAGGGGGCCATGATGTAGGAGTCATATAACCAGCTTTGTGCCACCAGAGGATGCCTCCATTCTGGGGTGATGCTCTTATGTTGGTTAAACTGCATTTATGGCTGCTTTAGAAAAAAAAGAGCCATATAAATTGACTACCGCGCAGCTAAGAACAAGGATCCAAAAATCTAGCTTGCAGCCATTTAGAATTTCAGCACAGAGCATTCATGCAGAATTTCCTGAGATGCAATACAAAGGCCTCTGAAGATTTCACAGTTGACTAGAACGAATGTATCTGTGCATTTGTTTGATACTGAACTCACTCAAACTTAGTCTATAATCAGTTTTCAGGCCCAGTATGCACTTCCTTCACTAAGACTAATTTAGACAATTACACCTCATTTGGGGTCATTTACAAACGTGTGGAGGTCTGAGTGAATTCTCATGTTAATGTCAGCTTGGTCTCTCAAGCAGAAAAGATCTGTTTTTTCTTCAAATTGTTCATCTCTGAAAGAAGTACAGATCCTGTTTTGTTTTCAGAAAGTGCAGCTTTCTTAAATATTTAATGAAAAATCTTTTCTGTTCCAGGTGACTGTTTAGTCATTTGATTCATTTGTGTTACGTAGGTCAGTCTAATTGCATGTCTTCTATCCTTCCAGTGCCAGAACCCAGCCGTATCATCCCTCCCCTGTCCCAGAAGCAAACTCTGTCCAGCTATCTGAGGGGAGCATCTACAAGTCTTATCTTCACTGCACTTTTCAAACTGGGGGCGGGGCAGGGAATGGTAAGTGTATGTTTACCCTTCTCCATCTGCCACTCACCCATGGCTCTCATCTTCTTCCACATCGTAGCATCCATCCCTCTCCTTCCTCCTTACCCCCACTGGTTCCATTTCCTCATGCTTGTAACCCTGACCTCTTTATAGGTCCCACCAGTTCTCGCTGCTCCTCTTCCCACCTCCACCCAAATTCCCCTCCTCCTTCCATCAGCATAAATCCAGATCCCACATCCATACCCTCCCTCTGCTTCCTCACTACCTCTGGCAACATATGCCCAACCTGAGCCCTCCCTCCATCTCCACTTTCTCCACCTCCCAGGCTTTCACCCCCATCACCATCACCCCTCTTGTGCCATCACTCCTCATTCACACTTTTTCCCCTTGTCACAGGGAGGATGCACTGCAACACAGGGTGTCAGGTCACATATGATCAAAAGAAAAGGAAAGGTTGTACTGCAGCCAGTTAGATCCTATACTGGTGATCTTGACTATAAAGTACAGTAGTTTGGCCTAAGGGTCAGAGTCAATGAAGTCACCCGCCTCTGTTGGGCTGTGTGCCCTATTGGCGCATTGGGGAAGTGGGGCGCCACTTAGGGGCGGGTGGCACCCAGGGTAGGGGAACTTGGGCTCTCCCTGCTCCTCGGAGTCCCAGCCCAGGGTCTGGCAGTGACAAAGGTGTTCACCACTGAGTCAGTGGGGATCCCCCCAAAACATGCTGACCTGTTCCCCAGTTCTCCAACTGGAGCAATGTCTAAGCCCCCTAGGCTGCTTCCTACCCTGTCTTCCACAGCAGTGATCCATGGTTCCCCTCAGTCTCTAGGGCCCTTGGTCAGTGCAGCTACTGACAGCTTGGTCCCGTCTCTGGGTTCTGCAGGGAGCCTGGAATCTGTCTGGGGCTCAGCATGCCTTGGCTGTGTGGTTGGGACCTGTAGCAACTCCTGGGAGAGGGTTTGCAATCGGCATCCTTCCCCTTCAGCAGCCTGGCCAGATTGAGATGGGCTGCTTCCTTTTATATCTGGCTTCAGGCTGAGCATGCCCAACAGAGGTAGAGAGGCATGGCTTCCTCAACCTACAATACACAGTTAAACCTTTCTGGGTCAGGGCAGCATAGGTACACCCTGTCATACCCCTTCTTGAAATCTTGCCGTCCTTTGGCTTGTATGACTCTGCCCTGCACTCAGTCTCCTCCTAACTTTCTAAAAATTCCTTCAGTGTGTCCTTCTGAGGATCCTCCTCTTTCTGTCCCATCTCCAGCTTTCTGAGCATGTTCCTTGCTTGCCTTCTCTTCTTCCTCTGCACCTTATCTCTGGGTAATCTGATCTACAAACACAAATTCAGCTACTATCTCCATGTGGATAATTCACAAATTGATCTCCCTATTCGAGACCCAACTCCTTCTGTCCAAAATAAAATTTGGGCATGTCTCTCTGACATCTCCTCTTGGGTGTCTACCTGAGAGATCAAGCTCAACATGGCTAAAAATAGAGCTATCAATGTTCCCCTCTCTAAGCACTCCTTGCTACCTCCTTTCTTGATCATTGTAGACACCCCCGCCATCATATCCATCAACATAAGAACATAAGAATGGCCATACTGGGTCAGATCAAAGGTCCATCCAGCCCAGTATCCTGTCTTCCAACAGTGACCAATGCCAGGTGTTCCCCAGGGAGTGGACCTAACAGGCAATAATCAAGTGAACTCTCTCCTGCCATCCACCTCCATCCTCTGACAAACAGAGGCTAGGGACACCATTCCTTACCCATCCTGGCTAATAGCCATTTATGAACTTAACCACCATGAATTTATCCAATTCTCTTTTAAATGCTATTATGGTCCTAGCCTTTACAACCTTCTCAGGCAAGGAGTTCCACAGGTTGACTGTGTGCTGTGTGAAGAACTCCCTTTTATTCGTTTTAAACCTGCTGCCCATTAATTTCATTTGGTGACTCCTAGTTCTTGTATTATAACAACATATAAATAACTTTTCCTTATTCACTTTCTCCACACCACTCATGTTTTAATATACCTCTATCATATCCCCCCTTAGCCTCCTCTTTTCCAAGCTTTTCCAAGCATCTTTAATCTCTCCTCATATGGGACCCATTCCAAACCCCTAATCATTTTAGTTGCCCTTCTCTGAACCTTTTCTAATGCCAGTATATCTTTTTTGAGATGAGGAGACCACATCTGTAAATAGTATTTGAGATACGGGCATACCATTGATTTATATAAGGGCAATAATATATTCTCCGTCTTATTCTCTATCCCCTTTTTAATGATTCCTAACATCCTGTTTGCTTTTTTGACCGCCTCTGCACACTGCGTGGACATCTTCAGAGAACTATCCACGATGACTCCAAGATCTTTTTCCTGACTCGTTGTAGCTAAATTAGCCCCCATCATATTGTATGTATAGTTGGGGTTATTTTTTCCAATGTGCATTACTTTACATTTATCCACATTAAATTTCATTTGCCATTTTGTTGCCCAATCACTTAGTTTTGTGAGATCTTTTTGAAGTTCTTCACAGTCTGCTTTGGTCGTAACTATCTTGAGCAGTTTAGTATCATCTGCAAACTTTGCCACCTCACTGTTTACCTCTTTCTCCAGATCATTTATGAATAAGTTGAATAGAATTGGTCCTAGGGCTGACTCTTGAGGAACACCACTATTTACCCCTCTCCATTCTGAAAATGTACCATTTATTCCTACCCTTTGTTCCCTGTCTTTTAACCAGTTCTAAATCCATGAATCACTCAGATTCATAACCTGGGTATCATCATCTACTCTGACTTCTTTCTAGATTCTCACATTCAGGTTATGTCTAAGTCTTTTAGATTCTCTCAGTGGGTCAAGGTTGTGTTGAGCTACCCCCACACACAATCTTTTCCAGTTAGAGGATAACTCTTCCTCATGGAGAACTTTCTACTTTGCAATAGGATCTGTTATACTTTGTAAGGAACAGGCTCTGATAGCACTCCACAGCCAACTGTCAGGCTGTAAGAAGTAGTAACTTCGGGTCTAGATGAAATAATCGGACCATGGTTTTGTGATATTGGGTCTGAACAGTCTGGAAGTGGTATAGAAGGCTGGATAGATACTTGGAGAAAATGTGTTAGCCAAAACTGTGTCAGCCATACAGAGCTATCTGGATTAACATGGCTGTATTCTGCCTGATTTTGTGTATCACTTGTGGAATCTATGGTATCAGTGGAAGGGCATAGCTGAAGCCTTGATCCTTTGGATGAGAAAGGTGTCTTGCAATGAGCCTGGTGTCATGCCTCCCTTGGGAAAAAAAAAGGCTAAATATTTTGTGTTGCCTTTGGTGACGGAAAGGCCTATGATGGGATTCTCACACCATTAAAAGGTTAACTTGACGACTCTTCAGAGACCACTTGTAGTTGGTAATTGCTTGTCTATAGAGGAGTCTGCTGGTCCATTCCAGACTGCTGGAACTTGAAGAGCTGTTGGAGTAATTCCATGTTGTTGGCACCACATCCATAGCTTGATTACCTACTAGCATAGGGGTGATGTGCAGGGATCTCCTTGCTCATTTATTTATTACATTGCAGACTTGTAGATTGCAAGATCTTGAATTCGGTAGAACAGGCCATATTTGCTAATCTCTTTGCTTGTTGTTCTAGAACACTTGTGAAAGGACATGCTCTTTTGGGACCTGGTTCCTTGTATCTGTAGGTGAAATAAATGTTCATCCCTGGTGTGTCCATGATCAGTGTTTAGTAGGATGAGGAACAGAGAAGGGGCTCTTTCTGTGAACATTCTTGGTGTCTAACCAGAAATTCAGAGCTGGCTGAATGTGTGATGGAACCATAATTTCCATGCTCATTAGATGTCTTACAAGGCATTATGCTGACATTAGCAAGGCCTGTAACGGGCGTAGGTGAATTCTGGTGCAAGGCATCATTTAAGAGCCTGCTGATGTGTACCTTAAAAGGCTGAGGCAGTACTATATGAAATCACTGGATTTGATCTGATATTGGTGATTATCAATTGAAGGTATGTCTTCACTGATTTGGAGTTGATTAGGGCTCTTATGAATTCTATCATTTGATGGGATAAGAGACAATATCTTATAGTTCACTATGAAGCCAGCTGACTGAACAAGAGAAAGGTATCATTTAAGGCTGCAGGAATCTCCTGATGCTACCTGCCTTTGATTCATATCTAGCTGTCTAGATGTGAATAGATATGGCTGCCCTGTCTTCTGAGCTGTGCTTCCTTGGCAGCTAAGCATTTTGTGAAGACTTTCTGGGCCATGTAGGAACCTCAGGAGAAGGGCTAGTTTGGTGTCTTGAGCATTGGCCTGCTAAACCCAGGGTTGTGAGTTCAATCCTTGAGAGGGCCATTTAGGGAACTGGAGTAAAAATCTGTCTAGGGATTAATCCTGCTTTGAGCAGGGGTTTGGACTATAGATGACCTCCTGAAGTCCCTTCCAACCCTAATATTCTATGATTTTAATGGCAAAACATGCATTGGTAGTGATTTGTACCCATCATAATATGCAGATATACCTTTTGGGCTGGGTAGATGGCAATATACAAGTTTGCATTTTTTTATGTTGAGAACTACAAACCAGTCTTGAGACTGAAGACAAGGGATGATGGAGTTAAGCACTATTACCCTGAATCAGAGAGAGTATATATTTGTTCAGTCTTTTCAGGTCTAAGATAAGATGAAGACCCTCTTTTTTCTTCAGAATAAGGAATTGTCCAATTATGCTAGAAGAAGGACCAGAGACACTGGATGTGGTATAGACGGACTTCAACTTAATTCTTAAATATCTGGCAGTACCTAACAGATAAAAGTGTACAGGACAGGTAATTCCATAATTATTTCAATATATACCTAGAGTGCTTCCATCAGCCCTCCCCCTTTTCCATTGTACAGCCCAGCCAATCTGGTGCTGGGACATCACCCCCTCCCCTCCGAATGAGGGTTAAGGGGCGTTATAAAGGGGGGGAGGCGTGAATGCCTACCATACCAGTTACATACCCCAAACACCCTCTTTCCACTCCTTTAAAGAGTAGCTATTTAAATCCTTTCCCAATCCTTTTTTATCTCATCACTGTATTCCCTTCTTGGAGGGAATACCTATTGAGTATCTACACTGGACATCTACCGCAAGGAGACTCCAGTAATTAGCTTGGCTGCCTCCACTCATACCCGGCTGTGTTCATAGACATCTCCTAATGCTTCCTTTAATATTGGCCCAAAACATGTCTGTTTCCACGTCTGACAGGGGACCTCATCCTCCCTGAATAATTATGGAGCCCCATGTGCTGTGTGTGGAAGCAAAATTACCAACCCCTCTCCCATTACAGGATAACAATTACAGGGTAACACATCTTGCGGATAGGGTGCAAGCAGTAGATATAAATAAATAAACTAGGGAAATGCAATGTAGATAGAGCTACCATAATGTGGGTGCAAAACTGGTTGGAAAACCATTCCCAGAGAGTAATTGTCCGTGGTTTATAGGCATGCTGGAAGAGCATAATGAGTGGGGTCTTGCAGAGATCAGTTCTGGGTCTGGTTTTGTTCAATATCTTCATCAATGATTTAGATAATGGCATAGAGAGTACACATAACTTTTGCAGATGAAACCAAGCTGGGAGGGGTTGCAAGTGCTCTGGAGGATAGAATTAAAATTCAAAATAATCTGAACAAATTCAAGAAATGGTCTGACGTAAATAGGATGAAATTCAATAAGGACAAATGCAAAGTACTCCACTTAGGAAGGAACAATCAGGTGCACACATAAAAAAAATGGGAAATGATTGCCTAGGAAGGAGTACTGCAGAAAAGGATCTGGGGGACATAGTGGGCCACAAGCTAAATGTGAGTCAATGGAGTAACACTATTGCAAAAAAAACCAAACATCATTCTGTGATGTATTAGCAGGAGTGTTATAAGTAAGACACGAGAAGTAATTCTTCTGCTCTACTCTGCTCTGATTAGGCCTCAACTGGAGTATTGTGTCCAGTACTGGGTGCCACATTTCAGGAAGAATGTGGACAAATTGGATAGATTCCAGAGAAGAGCAACAAAAATGATTAAAGATCTAGCAAACATGACCTATGAGGGAAGATTGAAAAAAAATTGGGGTTGTGTAGTCTGGGAAAAGAGAAAACTGAGAAGGGGCTATAACAGTTTTCAAGTATGTAAAAGGTTGTTACAAGGAGGAGGAAGAAAAAATGTTTTTCTTAACCTCTGAGGATAGGACAAGAAGAAATGGATTAAATTGCAGCAAGGGGAGGTTTAGGTTGGACATTAGGAAAGATTCCCTAACTGTCAGGATGGTTAAGCACTGGAATAAATTGCCTAGAAAGGTTGTGGAGAGAGAGGTGGCCCTACTGATAAGTGAGGACATTCTTGACCGAGCCAAGGTTCTGTGGGATACACCAGCCACTTAGCTTCCTACATCTCAGAGAGCAGGAAAGAGGTATCCACTGCCTCAAAGGGCTTCGAGCAGTTCTGTACTCACTTGACGCTGGGCACCTTGATAATCTTCAAGTGCAGATGAGACAAAGCAGACAGAGCATCCCTAAAGACAATGACCACTTCCATTGGAGCTGGAAGGGCCTGTTCATCATCAGCACTGCTGTTACAAATCACCAAATGCCAGGATCTATTTGTGAAGTATAACTCCCTGTTATAAGGTAATCTCCTTTTGTATCTATGTAAATCCTGTGATGTGAAACCCTAGAGAGTTGGGAGCCCACTACTGAGATCTGTGAGTGAACAGAGAGGAGTGATCTAGAGAGCTCCAGATGGAAAGGCTGCACTGGGGAGGGAGCTCTCGACCAGCCTCTGGTGGAGAGCAAGGAGAATTGACTGAATGGGCCAGGCCTCATTTGCATTTCAGTTAAGTGGCATTTTAGGGTATTTTGGTTAAAATATAGTTGTGTTAAGTCTGGGGCAATACAGCATTAGGGACCTTATTAAGAAATGAAGGGACAAGGATCTACAGTAAATGTGCCTGGGAGTCAGTCATCCTGACCCAAGACATCAGTCAGGCATGGTTGGATCAGGGATAGGAGAGGAGAAAGAGGTATCTGTCTTGTGCTGGGAATGCCTCTGTGGTGGTAAGGACTCTGTTAAGGGTACTACGTCCACAGATCTTTCTAAAGAGCTGAGCTGAGGCTGCTGCAAAACAGTAGATAGCACAAAGTGTTTCCTTCCTAAGGGACTCTGGTGTGGGCCTTCCTACCCCGCAATTAAAGTTGAAATCACTGCAGATGGGCCAGGTGCCAGAGCCGCGGGAGCAGCACAGATCTGTCAGTATCTCTGGACTCCGTCAGCCAAGGGCAACACACTAAGAGTGAGGAGCTGGGATGGAGGGAAGTGGCTATAAAGTACCATCCACTCTCAACTACCAGAAGGAAGGAGGTTGGCACTCTAGGTGCTGCCAGTGGGGAGGTCTTACCTAAGAACGTTGAATTATTAATTGCTACTTTTCCCAAATTTATTCTGTTGTCCCCCATCCCTTGCTCCCCCCCCCATACAGTTTTAACGCCTTAGACTCAGTGCTTGCAAATAAGGAAGTATTGACTTTGAAAAAATCGGTTGTCCCTTAAGTATTCAGACTAGATTTTGGAACCTCAAAGCAGAATTTGGCTCCGTGTCTAATGAGAGGCATTCAAAGTTGAGCTGGTCAAGATTGTTGGATAAAATTCCAAATGGAGGGCTTTTTGTCACTGACATGCAACCACATATTTGTAGCAGTGTAAGTCTGATAAAAGAGTACTGAGAAGTTTTTGTCAAGGAGAAGCTTCTTTGGAACCTACCAGTTCTCTCTCACTTGCTCTCACAGTTTCAGCTGAGATCAATTATTCTTTTAGTTTCAATCAACTCTTTAAAAAAATTACTTCTCCACCTTTGTTACATATTTGTTAATGTACTTTGAGCACCAACAGGATTACCATATACAGTAAACTAACAGGCCTTCCCTAATATAAAGAGTTGACAATTTGCATGTAAATTAGTCAAAATAAATCCAGCTATTCTTTCACACTTGCATTTTTCAACATTTCCTAGATCTTTAATGTAAATGAGGACACATTTTTAGATTGGCTCCCAGATTTATTTTAAACTTTAAAGCCCACGTCATTTTAATTTGGAATGCTGTGAGTATTGTATATATATATTATATCATCCAACTAAAAAGAATCCTTCTAAAGCTACAGAATGATTTTTATAGCTGCTGTGATGAAGATAATGAGAAAAATGAATAATAGATGGGAAGCAGTCATGAATACATGAACTCTTGTTAATGGCTTTTGAACTACGTTAGATGTTTATATATATATTTCATAAAAACAAAAATGTGTTGTAATTTATAGTTACATATTTACGGCTGTATTTGTTATATATATTGTTCAATTACCAAGAAAAGGGGTGGGGGAAGCTTTCCATTTGATTTTCCCTCTTTCCAACCCAATAACCCACCCCAATACGTAGAGCACATTCCTGCTCCTCTTCAGTTGCAGTAGAAAAATGGATTTGTATAGGAACAGGATTAATCCCAAAAGGCTTTCTAAGGAAAGGCTCACTCATGCAAATGTTTACTCATAAGAGAGCTTTTTATTCACACCCATAGCTTCCATGGAATTAGAATTGAAAGATGTATTAATAAGTATGTGTTACAAGAGAGACGCTGTTTTGGGTGAGAAAACATATTTTATTGGACCAACTTCTCTCGGTGAGAGAAAAGGTCAGGCCGTGCACTGGATTTCTGCAGTAATTTTTTTAAACAACAGTCCTCACAAAAAAGTAAACCTCACACTGAAATTTCAGATTTTTAGTAGTGAGGGGCACCATCCTTTGAAGTGCTGAGTACCTTTCCCTCCCATTTAAATTATTGCAAGTTAAGGACACTCAGCACCTCCTTAGGGCCCAATACGGTGGATTTTGAATTTGTTCCTTTTATCTTGAACTTGATTATTGCTCACAGAAGTAGTCTCATAGTCAGTAAATCTCTTCACTTGAATAAGGATTGGGCCCTTGGCCCTCATTGCACATAAAAGGGTGAGATCTGATATGTTCTTTCTCAGCTACTTTGTTTCTTTCTCTGTTCTGACCTACTCTTTCTCTCAGTCTAGTTGCTTGATCAAAAGTTCTTGGCCCAGAATTATTTTTTGTATATCAGTGAATTAGAAGAGAGAAATGTGAAGATAAGAGAAATAACTAGTTTCTTTTAGGTAACGGGGATATACTAAAGAAAACACCATGATTACATACAAGCAAGTAGTTTTTTGTATCAAATTTTGATTCTTGATTGTTAGAAATAGAATGGGGTGAACCTTAGAATTAGACTGGCAAAGCTCAGAGACTAGGCTTACACATCCCCTAAATTTTTAATGTTTGAAAAAGTCTTATAATATACACTAAGGTGTCTCTTATTCTTCAAAGTTGACTCATTTTTAAAATGAAGTCATTGGCATTCTTACTCAACAGTTGCATACCACCTTCAGCTAACTACCCAGGTAAGAAAGCAATGAGGGACATCTGGGCAATTCTTTAAAAAATAACCTTAATTTTGATCTGACCCAGAAACTGCTTTGTTTTGCTGGTTTAAACTAAATAATAGACCTCCAAATATATTAGATGTAAATTCTTATAATACTGATCACCCCTGGAATGTCAATTCAGTAATATAATTGAGTTTTCTTAGCACAAGGGGTCAATAGTACCAAAAAAAAAAAAAAAAAAACACCTACCAGCCTGCCTGAACGCATTTAGTTGTAGCGTAATAAAAATGCTGAGGCCCTGGTTTAATGAATCAAAGGGAAGGACTGTAACAGAGCAGGATTCATTCTTGTGTTAACCCTAGAATCTATGCCTGTTGTGTATTAGTGATTAGTAAGAACATAACAGAATTAAGACTAAATGAGCAATACAGTCCTGAACAAAACAAAACAGCTATTCTCCATAATGATGTGTAACACTATTATTTAAGTAGCTGTAAAGTATTTCACCAAGACACAAGGCTGATCCTGCACCCACTGAAGTTAATTCATGGAAAGTTTGTCTTTATTACTCAACCTAGTCATTTTATCAATGCAATTTTCATACAATTACTGACTCTATCCAGATACTACTAAAAATTAAACATGTAAGTCAGGAAACACAGAGAAGTTTGAAAGCTTTGCTTCCCCACAGAGCCCTGCCACCCCACCTTGCCTCCCTCCTCTCCCTTTCTGGCACAGTTCTGTTAGGAAGTGTTTACGCATGTCTTCCTCTGTCAAGACTGAATTCCCACTCTGTCACTTTGAGTACAGAAGGTGAGGGCCCACAAGGATTTTAAAAATTAATTCTTGCCACTCCAGGCTTGTATTAAACTCCCAAGGTTACAGCTGTTCTCTGAGCTTGGTTGGTAAATCTTGCCACCACCCAAATGCCCAAAAACAAACAAACAAACAAAAAAAGACCCAGGAAGAAGCACTTGGGAATTCCTCCCTGTGGGGTAACCTCAAGTCCTCCCTCCCTCCCCCCCCCCCTCTCTCTCACACACACACACACACACACGAGAAAGAAAGAGCTGAGAAAGAAAACAAAGGAAATTAGCAGTTGCTACCAGCTAATCAAACAACATGGACAAACCTCTTAAGAAATCCTGTTCTTTAAAAAGATAAAATTTATTAAAAACAAAAAGAAAGGAAATATATTTGGAACTTGGGCTTTTTGCTAGATCTTAAAAGAAACAATTACAAAAATTAAGCATGGAGATAGCTCTCTTGAGGTTCAGCTTAAAGGTTCCACCAAAACAAAAGCATCTGGGGTTAGCACAGAGACGATCCACAAGTCAAAATAAAGAAATAAACCCAATTGCATCTATTTAAACATGCCCTGTCCAATGATTTCTTCTAGGTATGGAAAATGAATTGTTATACCTTGTTCAAGCCTTCCAGGATTCCTGCTTATAGGATTGCTGCTCCATGTCTCCTTCTCTGGAGAACAGACAAAGGGAAAGTTTATTTCCCAATTTTAAGTGCTAACCTTCCCATTGGCTCTTTTGCTCAGGTGCCCACTTTTCTTTTTAACCTGGGGGACTTTTTAACCCTTCACAGGTAAAGCAAGTAGAGAACAGTTACCAAGAGGGATTTTACAGCTAACTGGCTGGGTGTCCATCAAAAGGAGCTACCCCCACTCCTACACATCTAAATAAGGATTAGCCCTCAAAGGTTATGGAAAACTGGGGCAGCACGTGTTCAGTCACACATAGGAGAACTCATACAAGTTGATGAATGAAATGCTTGCAGTGTTTCACACTGCTTTGTTTCACAGGTCAATGATAGAGTACAGTATTGCACTGCATAGCACAGGGTTCATGGAATTTCAGGGAAACCCCACAAATGGGACATGAGCAGGCTCAAGGGGACTGAATGAGCATGCCACAGAAGACCTAGTTAGGATCTACAGGTTCTAGAACTGCTCCATTCATGGAGCTGGAGGAGAACATTAGGCCCTATGCATTTATTTTCTCTCCTTCCATATCCCACTTATTTTTATTTGGTTTCTTCTATCTTCCTAAACACAGGGTGGTCCTTTGTATCTTGGGACAAATTACCCCTTTTTACTAATCCCATCTTTATCCTCACCCACGCTGAGTTTAGGATCAGGCCTAGATTTTATTGGCTTTTTCATTTTTTTATTATTACTTTTTTAAATTGAGAGGCCCTTGTTAGCAAAGAAGCATGATAGGCTCATGCATGTGATGGCAGACTGAGTGCACTTTTCCATCAACTCTAACGCACATCAGCAGTTTTCTGCTTTCAGAGTCATGATTTTAAGTGCATTATTTAATGTATTCATTAAATGTCAGTATTAATAATAATTACTCATGTTTGCAAGTTTCCTATTGTTTTTACTTATATTCAAAACCTGCACTTCATTTTATAAGACCTGCAGGGTTCACATAGAATTCTGCTCGGGTGGAAAGCCTCAGCAATAGTCTTAACTCCTGCATTTAAGAAAAACAAATTAGCCTTGGATGTTGAAATAAATCCTATTGTGAACATGCAAATTGACTTGCATTGTTTCCTTGAATCCTATTACTGGTTCTATGTGCAAAAGTTATGTAATCAGATAAGCCAGTAAGTTTCAAAAGAGTAAAATAAATTTTATATATATACACACATATATATATATATGGGTGATCCCAAAATGCTTCAGTGGCATAGTTGTTACAGGAGTTGCACTCCAAGATCAGTGAACTGAGGTTCATACTCCAAACATTTGCTGAGCAGACCCTAACAGATTCAAAAGTGAGGGAGCACAGTCCAGACTTATGGTTTATTATTTTCTTTTTCTTTATTTCAGGTTACGGTAAATGCAGCAAGGAAAGGGGAAAATGAGCCAGTTAAAGATCTTGGACACAATGGATAAAAAGCAGTTTGGGAGTTGAAGTCTAAATATGATTTACCCCACCAAGGAGAATTCAGCAGAGGATCTAAAAGCTTTGCTCAGTGAGTATTTTGAGAAGCAGGAGGAAGAAGCAACGGGAAGTGACTATGGATTGGGAAACCAGCCATACCTTAATCCCCTACAGGAGACAGCCACTCAGGTAGTGCTGGCCAAACTGCAGCTCTGCAGGCCCAAGGACGAATACAAGAACCACGTTCAGATGACAGAGCAGAGACTTAAAGAGAGTGCAGCTCTTGAGGAGGCAGAGGAGTGGGCTCACCAGCAATGAATGATGTGGATCTATGTAGCTAAGGCCAATGAAGAGGTAGAGAAGCGCCCCCACCTATGATGAATGGCCGTGATTAAAGCAGAAGAGAGCACACACGGTACAAATGAAGGCACAGGAAATATAGTCAAAGGTACTGGAGTAGCAGAAAGATATTCCTTGACCCATGAGTAATCCCCTCCCAAACTCACCCAGCTGGGATAGTTTGTGCCCCTCTTTTAAAGACTCAGACTGTACAGAAGATTATTTAATTGCTTTTGAAAGAATATGCAGGCCAATGGTAAAGTTTTCCAAGTCTTTATTGGCATGGACCAGGGGAAGCTATGAACTATGATAAATATATGAAAACTGTGTTGCTAAGATTTTGAATTACACCAGAATCATACTACATAAAGTTTAGAAATCTAAAGCAGCATGACAACATCAGTCATAAGGAGTTTATGCACAAAATGTGCGATTCTATAAAACAATTGTTAAAAGAAAAAGGGGCAGAAGGGGACTATGGGAAATGTCTTGACCTGTTTGCCCAAGAAAACTTTTTTAATACTTGCTTTGATGAAATCAGAGCTGCCATATGGGAGAAATCTCCAGAAATAATACAGGTGGGTGTTCGAGCTGAGCAGGTATTGAACAAAAGCCCCAAAGAGAAGGGCAAAGGCCAGGTATGGGGCGAGGTGCAGATTAGCTCACAGAAGGAAGGAGGAAGGATGCAAGGCCAAATATATACCAAACGAGTACCCTCCAAGCAATCTCTGTTACAAACTTCTGTCCCAGTATGAGGCCCCAAGAAAATGCTGTGTGTGTGATTCTACTGAACACAAAGAGGCATTGCCCCAAACTCAAGCCCCATCCTGTGCAATTGTATCTACGGTGAGCTGGGAATCACAGCCCTAGCTCCAAGTGTGGACATACCCTTAGAGGGTATTGGAGAAGACGTCTTGAAAGAGGACCTGAAGAGGGATTTCTTTCCCCTTGTGTATATGTGTTTTCTACCCTCCTTGTGTCCCTGATGGGAGGAATCCTTAATTCTACCTGTCAGCTCTGGATCGAGGTCACAGTGCTCAGGGGCACACTGCTCCATGCCTCTGCCTGACATACAGAGGGGTCTACTGAGCCAGGGTTGGACTGTGGCCTCATTGCTCGATCTATAAGGAATCTTTGAAGTCTGCATTTACATGTCTGACTGGTTCAGCTTGTAAAGGATCAGCAACTGGAGCACTTGAGGCAGCATGAGCTTCCCTGAGGCAGCAGAGGTAGTTGAAGTGGCCATCTCTGACCAGAAAGGCCCAGGACAGAAAACAGTTCTTGAAACTGCAATCTTGGGCATAATAGTCATCAAACATGGAGGAGTGTGTGTGGAGGCGGGAAATAACCATTAGGTGAAGACCTCAGGCTCTGAAGACCAACCCAAACTAGCTACAGCTATAAAAACTACCAAAAATTTCATCTAATATTTACAGGTTGATGGGGATGAAACCAACAGATGCTGCAGGCGCTGAGGAGATTCTGTCCCAGGCCACAAGCAGTAGGAAAAAACTCGGGAGACAGTCAGTCACACTGCCCCTTATGCCCTCAGCTCAGAGCACGAGTAAGAGAATGGCACAGATGCAGATCAACAGATATTACTAGAAAAAAAATTCAGTTTCAGGTGAATGGGTATATATATGCATCTCCAGTGGAATACACATAGGGACCATCACTTGAAGAACTGAAAAACTTGCTTATTAAATTTTCTCCCTAGATATATTGTGTATGCACACCAGTTTGTTATGAACATCAGCACTGAAGCATTGATTTAAAAAGAAAACAGAGTCCTAAAAGCAGACATAAGAAAAATATGTCTGTCAAATACTGATGACACCAACCTTGACAGTCTCTCAAAAAAACTCCACCAAAAACAAACAAGCAAACAAAACAAGTTATTTCTCTATCCAACTTATTCTTACCATTTCCAGCATTTAAAATTCATTAATCCTTTCTCCTAGTCTGAATGTTTTCATTAATATGTTCACAATTAAATATGAAGCTTTTTAATGAGCATACCTCCTCCTAAACACTAAGCAAAGAATTGTGTTTGCATAACTGATACTACAAAATATGCAGCTGTTTCTGGCCTGTGAAGAAATCTTAATTTTTTTTTAAAGGATCTTACTTGCTTCATTAGAAGTTAACGGTAAAACTCCCTGTGATTTCATTGGGAGTAGAGTTATGATAATAAGCAATAATTTTGAAAATCTTACACTGAATATCTGAACTAAGTAATGAGATTGGGAGATAGCAGGCACTGTCTTCTCTTGATTTGTTTTATTTGATACGAAAAAATAATGGTAGACCACTGCATGCTCCTGCATTCTCCTGTTACAGAATTCTATTAAAATTCTACAGAGAAGGACCAATAATTCTTTACAAAAAGGTTATTTAAAGTGAAAAATTCACATCTACACCTGGACATGTTCAGCCTTTTAGACTCGTCATGTTTCCTATTCTCGCTGATCTAGCTAGGGCATTTTTACTTTAATTATTTCCTGATCACCTTTGTGCCTACATTGATAGTGTAAGGAACAGAAGTTTTTGTACAGAATTCAGGAGAAGAATTTGGATCTTTGGCAAGTCTAAATTCTTGGCCTTCGTATTTGATCTGGAAAACATCTCTTTAAGCCTTCTTAGCTGATAGACTAAAATTCATGTAAAAGCCTGGAGGTGAAGGGGCTACTTTTGGATTTAATGAAAACTACCAGGGAGCTGAAACTTGGCTAAGTGTTCCTTCTATAAGAAAGAGAACAAAGCTTGCAGAATATTAGTCTATGAATTTGTCAAATTCTGCATCTTCTATAGTTTCCTTATTTGGCTGCAGAAATAACAAATTATTTTACTTCACAATACTACTTTGGATGCTTCCCATAATATTGAGTGAGCAGTAGCACTGCTAGCATTATTTGCCACCTATTCCAATGTACAATTTTTTAACTTAGAATTTGCCCATATCTTGTAATATAATAGTATTTAGGGTCCAATGTTGATTAGCTTCTGAGCCTTTGGAATATCAACCATACCAAAAATCAGTGCACAATTAGATATTATTACCAAACTTTGATAGCCAACGTAGATTTATATTCTTGAAAAAGACCATATTTTATTATAAGAAGCAATGACTCTGAAAAAGCTCTAAAATAATTATATGTGATACATTTAGCATCCATCCCTTGTAGCTCCATAAAAGTTTGTGTCAGGATACCAACAGCTGTTTTGTTTAGTTATCTTGAAACCCCCATTATGCTTCGATGTCAGTCACCTGGTTAAGATGTCTTATTACATAGGTAGCCCCCTTAATATCATTAGTCACGGTTATGATCTTGTTTAAGTAGGAGTGTTCTCATTTAGAGTATGCAGATTTGTTATACTAATCATCTAATCATAAAGCCTACCCTGGAATTATACATCATCTGGCTTCTCTAATTAGTCTCTCTGGACCCCAAAATGGAGTCCTTTAACTAAAATAACTCTTACTCCCATTTTTAAGGTGTGCACAAACTTTCCCCCAGCCACAATTTATCTTCCTTGGGAAATGGTGTCTTTTGCAGCTACATCAAATCAGGCCTCAGACGTGTTTCTTACAAGCTGGAAAGGAAATCCTAGCAAAAGGGAGGTTTTTGACAGAAGCTCTAGAGTGAAGCAGGGAAAGAGATGCACACTTTAGGGATAATACTGGTTTTTCTCATTCTAATGAAATTTCGTTATTAGCAAAATGTGACCAATTCTTTAATCGGGTCAGTGATGAGAAGGACAATTTTTTCAAGTGGTTAAGTACTTGCTGCTTCTTCTGTGGATTATTCAGTCCATTTATTTTCCATAATACCTTATGAAATTGATCCATCATTAACTTAATAGAATCAGATCTTTCTGAATCAAACTGAGAAATGAGGTGCTGAGTTGAAGCAGATAACCAAATTTTATAAAAAAAAATTGAAGCAACAACTATGATAAACCATTCTGACATAATTGAGAGGTGCCATTAAAATATCAGTATTTATCAGTCATTCTCACCCATCCTTGCTATTCTAAATAGAGGGTCAACCTGTGGTAATATCAGATGCTCACATGTTGATAACTGTTGGCAAATGTTGGCTCTCTTATGGCAACCATTGTACAATGGCTGGCACTGAAATGCTGACATTTACTGTTACAAGTGCTGAGGACTATGCTAGATGCAAAACAGTTGAAAAATCAGGCCCATTTTCTGTAGTTTAGGAAATACTTACAATATCACAATAATGTTGATTTACTTTTAAATGGTAACTGTCATCTTTTTAATGGTGACCACTGAAATGTTTTACACGATGATCCAACGTAGAAAAAGTCTTCCTGCTTCCATGACTGTGTACTCCCCAAATAAATAAATGACTTTCTTAAATGAGTCTTTCTCTGATGGACTGGTTGCTGAATTTCCCAGGTATTGTGTGTACATCATTCTTGTTCTTACCTATATGTCCAGTGGAATCAGATCCTACAGCTCATTGACTTCAGTGTCATGACTTGATCTCTTGTGTTTGTTTGCCGTATACAAATCATGAAGAATGTTTGAGAAGCTGTGTTCTATAATGTGCTGGGGGGAAAGAGAGGGGCTGGGGGGGATGACAGCTCCATGTGGGTAGAGGGGGGGAAGAAGGACTTGGGGAGCAGCTCCACGCAGGAGGAAGGGGAAAGGGGTTGTGGGTGGCAGCTCTGCACAGGGGGAATATGGTCAGTGCTCACCCCACCACAGCTCCTGCATCCGGCCTGACCAGGGGACGGGGCCTCAAGGGGAAGAGGAGGAGCAGGGCAGAGGGGCCGGGGTGGGAAAGGAGAAGCAGAGAAGGGGCCGGAGTTCCGGCTTGCGGGGGGGACACCCCCAGTTTGCAATGGGCCCATACATTAATCCACCTGTGGTTTTAGCATCCCAGGAATGCAACTGTTACAGCCTCCTTCCTTCATACTACTTTTGCATCCCACAAGGAAGGAGCTGAGGGTAACAATAGCAAGGTACCTGCAGTACTGTTCTTAAAATGTTGTGCTGTTTACAGTGCAGCAGGAGGCCAGGTAGAGTGCAATCCTTTCAGGGATTACATTACTAGTTAACCATTTCCTCTCTAAAGGCTAGCCATCATTTGGAAAACATAGCAGCATTCAGGTTATGGAAGGGAAAAGAGAAGTGGCCTTCCATTTCTGTGGAGGACACCTGGGCACCTATGCCAGAGAACTATTTCTCCTAAAGGTCTGCCCTGTACATATAGCTCAGTGGATGGGTTTGGATGAGCCATGAACATGGAGTAAGCACAGTTGCCCTGCTGTTAAACCTGAAGAACCAGCTTGAATTTCTGCTGCACCAAAAGTTTGCTGAATTATGTTTAAAGGACTAGAAGGCTTCCTTCACTGGGCCCACCTGATAGAGGAGCAGAAACACATGCTTCTCCAGGTCTTCTAGTTCTTCCTATGAAGTCCTTAATGCCTCCTTTCCCTGCTCCCTGAGGGATGTCCCATCTTACAATGAGGCCAGCAGGCCTGAGGAGGTCATGAGTCACTTCAGGCTCCACACTCACATCCCCGGACTTCAGCTCATCGTAGCACAGACATGTGCTGGATCACCTCCCAGAGCCATTGCTGGAGTCCTTCCTCCTCCAGTACAGGAGCCTCAGGTGCTTCATGTGCTCCTGGCACTGGGATGGAGTCCAGTGAACACCCACCTCCTCCAGCCTCTGTGAAATCTCCTAGTGCAGGGGAATGTTCCTGCTCATCCTGATGAAGTTATGGAGGATGGTGTATTCTGACCACACACTGACCATCACCTGGGTGTGTTCCAGAAACCAAGGAGAAGTTCTTGGAATGTGATCCATGATCACCTGTGCTGATAAGCAAAGTTCAGAGGAGAACTGATTTGAAGTACTCAGGGCAGGTCACTACTACTGCTGGTAATAGTGGGGTAGATGGGTCAGGGACCTTTATACCTTTGGGTAAGGGTCAAGCAGCAAAGGGATCAATGCACTGTGAGAATGTCCCTGGGGATCTAGCAATACCCATGGCCTGTCACACACCCGTTAACCCCATTCACACTGCACTTCAGAACAGATTCTGGATTGTGCCACAGCAGAGGCATGTGCATACCCACACCCCTCATGCATAGCAGATTTTGTGCTCTGTTCTCTTCTTCAGGAACATGCTTCAGGGCTTCACTTGTGGGCAATATGGGGGTTATTGCACAACAATGCACAGTCCCAAGTATTGACGTAGCATATGATTCCCATATTTGTAAATCTGATGCTTTGCAAGTTACACGTGACAAATGACAAACAAAAATCATTATAAAAGTTTTAAATATAGTAATGCTCTCTATTAATTGGATTGCAATTCCATCCTGCAATTCTTTGTTTGCATCCCTGTCATACTTAAATTATTTATGTATGCTAACCTTAGAGCTTCAAGATCTTTTGTCAAAAAAAAAAGACCTGAATAAACAGAACAGAGGGGCTGAAAACAGCAGCTACTACATGGTCGTCTGCGCTCGGAAAAGTAAATACAATCAAATTAAAAGGTATTTTTTCCCCGTCCTGGAAAATAGGTTTCTAGTAGAATAGTTCCAGTAATCCACATCAAGTGATACTCTCTCTGCAGGAGAATCAAGAAAAATAAAAAATATCCTGCCTCAAGCAGTTACAGCTGCTGGTACACCGGAACCAGAAATGCAGCTTCACTAGGATACCTGGCTCACATCAGCTAGTGATATAGGAAATATGGTGTAATGTATTAGGTAGGTAGACACATTACTGGAGCTACTCTTATATTAATGCAGTTAACAGCAGAGGAAAGACCTTTCCTCCATTAAATACTTCCATTAATACATACCTATGGACTTTAAAACAATCAAGATATGTTTCTTCTTTTCCTGACTGGTTCTGCTGTTTAAAAGTATTAGCTGAGGCTCTACCATTCAGTCTATATTACTCCAAAAGTTCATCCACTCCTTTGCAAGTCTCTTCTGCTTAGGCAATATGCCACCACAACGCTGTTTCAGCCCAGGTGTCAGCCTGATCCCTGATATGAAGAATTTTTATTGATAAAGAAGGAGCTTTTATGCTTGGAGGATAACTAAAAAAAATCTGTCAAGGAAGAGACGCTCTTGAAGTTGATTTGTGACTTTTGTGCTGCTTCAAAAGAGACAAAAAGGGGAAATAGTTAACTGAAATGTTTTGACCATTCCAGGTACAATTAAAGTCTTGGACCATACTGAGCAACTGCAGGATCTTTTGAAACATTTCTGATTTGAGAAAAAGACAATACTAGTCAATTAATGGGAAATCTATATTTTTTTCCTGTGCATGAGGCTAGGTACAATTCTCAGGAACACTGTCAGGGTCAAACTTAACAAATGCAATTTTCTAAGGAAAGGCTACTATTTCTCCAAACTTCTGGCCAGGAAAGAATCAATTATTTTGATAACAAATTGAAAAAGATATGACTACAGAGAACGGCACTGAGCTTGGGAATCTGTCTTATGCTTGCCTGAGTGAAGCACAGACACCTTTAAAGCATGATTCTGCTCTGAAACGTGTTTGTAAAAATGTTGTTCTAGGTTTGATGAATCTTGTGTCACAATTATACCATACATGAACAGTTTATGACATCTCATTCTGGATGAGATTATAACCTTTTTAGTTCTGATGAGGCCAATTACTTGGTGCATGCCAGACGATGAAGATTTACAGAATTTTATGATACAGGACTCTAAATCTGAGTTATAGCTGCATACTAAGTGAATGACAAAAATAAGTTTCCATCATATTTCTTTTACTCCTGTTAGCCCCGGAGAACCAAAACTGTTATGGGAGAGCAAATCAGATTATGTTCTGATTCATGCTTCAACAAACTATGAATCAAAGCCATCAAGAGATCCACCCATTTCAATGAGCGTAAAATTGTTCCCTAAACTCAAAGAGCAGATTTTTATTATTAGAGAGGATTCATGATCTAGAAAGAACACTGCTCGATTTCCAGATAGCCAGCTAAAGATACAGGGCTGGTAGAGAGGAAAACACACTTGTAAACTAATCAGTAACAGTTTCTACACTACACAGTTATTTTGACACAAGATACCTTACGTTGACCCATCTGTGGAAGTGTCTTCACTTAAATTTTGCTTCCACTCATGTATATACCCCACTACTCTGACTTAATAACATCACCTCCCCGAGCAGAGTAGTCTCAGGATCGATATAGTTAGGTCAATGCAGTGTCAGTGTAGACACTGTGTAACTTACACTGACTGTTACTGGCCTCCAGGGGCTGTCCCACAATTACCCACACCGACTGCTCTGATCAGTGTTGTGAACTCCGCAGCTCCTGTGTCAGGTACATAAGAAGCAGCCCCTCCTCTGCACAGGACCATGAATTTTTAAAATTCCTTTTCCTGGTTGTCCAGTTTGGCGAGCGCTTGGGAGTGCTGAGTGTAACTGCCCAGTTGACCATGCCAGCAACATGCCACAGACACATTCCTACCTAGAGAATACAAGATGTATTGGATCTCCTGGGCCTACAGGGAGAAGAAGCTGTGCAGGCACAGTTCCCCTCCATCTGTAGAAATGCAGGCATCTATGAACAGATTGCTTGAGAGAAGGGCTACAACAAGGGTCACTGAAATAGTAGTACAATCTAGATTTAGCCTGCCTTTAGAGATCTCAAAAAGAGATGGCACTCAATTATTTTACAGCTTTGAAAACCTGCTACAGACAGCTAAGGCACAGCAAGTAACAAGGGTAATTCTGTAGCTATCTTGACCTGCAGTTTTCGTGTGCTTAGTTCAATTGAATCAAACTGCATTTTTATTTTCCTCTCTAGTGGTAATTGCATCTTGGAGGATCTCTTTGTTTTTGGTCATGAGCTCAATTCTCCTGAAAGATCATCTTCAAAAGTTTCTGGAGACTAAGGTCACTTTGCAGAGGCAGCAGATACTTATAGAGACAATGCACACCTCTTAACAAAGCGGTCTAAACTTGTCTGCCACTGGACTTTAGGAGGATCTCGCTCTTTCTGTTGTATTTTCATTCAAAAATATTTCACATCCCAGAAACTTTTAGTATTCCATTATTGTATGGTTACACATAGTGCTATGTAAAGGACAATTTAAATAATGAAGAAAAGCAATAAGAGCTCCTAACCTATGAAACATACATTGCCGTTTATCTCTGTGTAATCCCAGCTGACATCAATCTACTGAGGATTGACAAAAGGATATAGCATTTACAGCAGAGTATCTCAGCAACCTCCCTCGCTAATAGCTTTTTCCTCCTGAGCTATTCCTGTCACCTGAGTTTAGTGTGATATAGATCTTGTTTCAAACACTTGTATTTAAAGCTAAATTCCTTGAAGACAACAGCATCCAGCTGTTTCCATCTCAACAGCAAATGAGCTGGCAGGGGCTGTGAGATTAAATATAGTGGCTCACCATTACCATTTTGGAAGAATTTTGGCTACGAGACTGAAGAGGGAGGGTATGCACTCATATTTTGCACATCTGAAAGCACTTTGAGTCTTAGGATACGTCTACACTGCACGATTATTTCGAATTAGCTTAAACCGATATTACAAAACAGATCTAATAAAATCTGTTTAGCGCGTCCACAGTGGGATCACGAAATCGATTGTTTGCGTCCATGGTCCAAAGATACTCATCGTTTCAGGAGCGGTGCCACTGTGGGTAGCTGTTCCTCCAGCTTCCCATAGTTCCCACTTCCGCGTTGAGAGACAAGTGCCTGATGGGGCAGAAAACATTGCCCCGGGTGGTGCAGGGTACAGCCTCACCCCTCCCTTTGTGAAGGCAGCAGAACCCTTTGGCGCCTTTTTCCCGGAGTGCATTGAGCAAACGCCATAGCACAGCAATCAATGGACCCTGAGATCACAACGGTATCCTGACCGTTGTCAACACCTCGCGTACTCTCTGCCAGCAGCATTCAGTACACAGAGGGTGCATTTACAGTACTCAAGGAATTATTTATTTTATTTCTCTTTACGTGCTGGCGGGGAGGGGGAGAGCAGGACTGGCACGAGTTCGCAAATATCCGTATGAATACGCAGTACGAACTCTGTGAGACAGACAGTATGTCAAATCATCCAAGAATGCAATACGTTTTCAGAAGCTGCTGTGGAGACTGGTAGCTGTAGTCCTCATTACCCCCTCCCCTCCCTCATGAGCATCCGTTTGAGTCTCTGGCTTCCCGTTACAGTTGTCACGCACCGCCTGTGATCCTGGGTTTATTTTTCAAATGCTTTGGCATTTCCTGTTCTTAACGGAGCTCTGATAAACAGATTTGTCTCACACATACAGCGATCAGATCTAGTATCTCCGTAAGGTTCAATGCAGGAGCTACTTTTGCATTTGAACTGCATTGCCACCGTGCTGATCAGAGCTGGACACGTGAAAGCAGGAAATGTCATTCTAAAGGTCTGGGGCTTTTCCTGTTTACTGGCACTCTGCATCCGAGTTTCGGATTGCGACCAGAGCGGTCAGTGGTGCACTGTGGGATACCTCTAGGAGGCCATAATGTCAATTTCCGTCCACACGAACCCTAATCCGAGTTTCACTTTCGAATTTAGCGCTACTCCTCTCGTCTGAGAGGAGTTCCGAAATCGATTTAAGGAGCCGTTTAACTCGATATTAATGATGACGTCGTGTGAACGGGTACAGCGTTAAATCGGTATATCGGCCATTAAACCGATTTAAAGTCGCAGTGTAGACCTGGCCTAGACAGCAGTGCTTCATCAGCCAGTTTGAAATGATTAAACTAGCTTGACTGATCCCCTGTGTTTATCAACTCTAACATTTTTCCTTTTCTGAAAAGCAGAGTGTGACACAGCTGTCTGATAGTGGACTAGTCACTGCTGGCAATAAGATTCTCACCTAACTGATGTCCTTACAAGCATCTCACATCTTCAGTCTTCTTTTTTTAGAATCTTTGTATTGGTTCATATTGCTGCTGCAGATATCTGCAGGAAAGCTGCCAGTTGAAAACCTGCTGGAAGGCTAAATAAAGCCCCATATTATGGGTCATATCCATTGCCAATTTATATGCAAGTCAGAATCTTCAGATTAAACTCTCCATGAGTTCCTATATTGTCTATGCTTGTTCTAACTCACCTCGTCCTATCTCTAGCTTGTAGCTTTGTTGAACAAGCTCACAACAGGAAATCACAGGCCTGATTCTTCACTTCCTGGCAAATTCATGCAAGTCCTTTACGTCTGTGTGAATTGTGTCTGACCCAGTAACACAGGTGTAAGTCAAAGGAAAAATCTAATTTCATAGCCATTTAACTCACTTTACATTCACTAGGACTAAATTCTAGTCTCAACAACATTAGTGAAAATCAGCTACGAAGTCACTACAAGAAAAAATTATTTGAGATCAGCATTGGAATCACTTTGCACTTTGTATATATAAATATAAACATACAAAGATTTTCCTCAGTCTTGAATCAAAATTTCAGATTACAATTTGCACATATATTATAACACTAAATGGTTGCTTTTCCACAGATAATAGGATAATTTAATGTTACTGACTAAGGTATGCCTGTGTCTAGGCCATAGTTAATGCCATATGGATGCCATATGGATGATCAAAAAAAAATTGTAGCCAAAAAGAAAAATTGAATTAATACTTTAACAAAAATCTCAAAAAACAAGTTACCCAGTGCCTTTCAAGAACTTCATATGAGAATAAAAAGACAGTTTAGCTACTGATTCTCATATACATTTTCAGTGACATATTCATCATAACACATAAAGGAATAAATCTGAACACACTGTACAAAAAATGTAGACTTCAAAGAAGTTTCCACCAAGTTTTTAAGACAGCCACATTTCTCAAGGAATAAATGCTCTAAATTATTTACTAACTCCTAGTTTTTAAACTATGGAGCTTGACAGCAAAGAACGTTTTAAAACCCAGCCAAAAAAAAAGAAAAAACAAGCAACCTCTTACACACCTATTTTTCCTGTTCATAAACTAAATAGGTCTTTTTAATAATTATTATTTAGAATAATTATTTTTTCTTTAAAGAAGTCAAATATGTTCTGCATTTTGTAACATTCTTAATGGATGGGTATATCAATTACTGATCAACCTTTCAGACTGCAGTGGTCAACAAAAGTTCAATCTGCTTATTGGCCACAGCATCATGAAGATGATCATCAATATTATTAGAATGAGCCCACAAAGGGCAGTGACACCACAGATATTCACAGGTATTTACAAGACTGTTATCAATCATTTAGTTAGGCAGATAACTAGTGCCACAAACACTGTAATCAACAGTAGACAGAGGCCACGTCTACAATATGAAATTAATTCGAAGTTATTTTATTCAAATTTCCTGAATTGTGTTCATACATTCGACGTTATGTGTCCCCATTAAAGCGCATGAATTCGGGGGAGTGCGTCCACAGTAACGAGGCTAGCATTGAATGGCGGAGTGCTGCACTGTGGTAGCTGTCCCACAGTTTCCGCAGTCTCTGCTGCCCATTGGAATTGTGAGTTAAGCTCCCAGTGCATGATTGGGCAAAAACATTCTTGTGGGTTTTTCTGGGTGTGTGCTATCACTCGCTTCTCCCTCCGTGAAAGCTACAGCAGACGCCATGCTGCCAACTGATGGTGCAGCACGGTGCACTGCCTATCTCCTGGTATGTTGAATCCACTTCGAATGTCCTCTCCTCTTTCTATCTACTCTTGTATTTCCCGTCGTTTCTCGGCCATCGTCAACAGGGCCACATAACTTGCTCCGCTTTCTCCAGATTGTCTGTGCTGGACTCCCGTGGAAGCTACAGAAGGCAACGATTCCCTGCTGGTTCTCAGCCATTGTGAACAGAGCCACACAGTTTCTGCCGCTTTTTCCATGTTGTCTGTCCTGGGCTCCTGTGGAAGCTACAGAAGGCAACAATTCCCCACCATTTCTCCGCCATCATGAACAGAGCCGCACAGCTTCCACTATAAATTCTGATCACTTTTCCATCACAAACTCTGTTCTCGCTGCTTTTTCCATGTGGTCGGTCCTGGGCTCCCATGGAAGCTACAGAAGGCAACAATTCCCTGCTGTTTCTCGGCTATCATGAACAGAGCTGCACAGACAATCTGGAGAAAGCGGCGGAAGCTGTTCTTGGCTCCCGTGGAAGCGACAGAAGACAACCTTTTACCGCCTTTTATCGGCCATCTTGAACTGAACAGCTCATTTTGCACCCTTTTTCAAGGATTACCCGTGCAGGCACCATTGTGCGGCAAACATGGAGCCTGCTCAGATCTCTGCTGCAGTTTTGACCATTGTAAATACCTTGCGCATTATCCAGTAGTATGTTCAGTACCTGCAAAACTGGGCAAGGAAGTGACAACAGTGCAATTATTATACTGATGAGGACAGGGACATAGGCTTCCTAAATGCATGGCATGTGCTGATTGGGAGATCATGGTGGCATTGAGCCAGGTTCATGCCATGGAATGCCGATTCTAAGCCTGTAAAATAAGCATAGACTGGTGGGATTGCATAGTGTTGCAGGTCTGGGATTATTCCCAGTGGCTGCAAAACTTTCGTGTGCGTCGGGCCACTTTCATGGAACTTTGCGACTTGCTGTCCCCTGCCCTGAAGTGCAAAGACACCAGAGTAAGAGCAGCCCTGACCATTGAGAAGCAAGTGGCCATAGCTGTGGAAGCTTGCAATGCCTGACAGCTACCGGTCAGTTGGGAATCAGTTTGGAGTGGGCAAACCTACTGTAAGGGCTGCTGCGCTGCAAGTAGCCAACACAATCATTGAGCAGCTGCTATCAAGGGTAGTGACTTTGGGAAATGTTCAGACCACTGTGGATGGCTTTAATGCGCTGGGGTTCCCTAACTGTGGTGGGGCGATAGAGAGAACGCACATCCCCATCTTGGTCCCGGCCCACCGTGGTGGCCAGTACATAAACCGCAAGGGGTACTTTTTCATGGTGCTGCAAGAACTGGTGGATCACAAGGGACATTTCACTGACATCAACGTGGGATGGCTGGGAGAGGTGCATGACACTCGCATCTTCAAGCACTCTGGTCTGTTTGAACAGCTGCAGGAAGGGACTTACTTCCCAGACCAGAAAATTACTGTTGGGGATGTTGAGATGCCTATAGTTATCCTTGGGGACCCAGCCTACCCCTTAATGCCATGTCTCATGAAGCCATACACAGGAAGCCTGGACAGTAGTCAGGAGCAGTTCAACTATAGGCTAAGCAAGTGCAGAATGGTGTGGAGTGCGCTTTTGGACATTTGAAAGGGCACTGGCACATTTTACTGAGTCAGTTAGATCTCAACACAACCAATATTCCAATTGTAATTGCTGCTTGTCGTGTGCTCCACAATATCTGTGAGAGTAAGGGGGAGAGTTTTATGGTGGGGTGGGAGGTTGAGGCAACTCACCTGGCTGCCAATTTCACACAGCCAGATAACAGGGTGATTAGAAGGGCGCAACAGGGCATGCTGCGCATCATAGAAGCTTTGAAAGCCAGTTTCATGACTGGCCAGGGTACAGTGTGACAGTTGTGTTTGTTTCTCTTGAAGTTACCCGAACCCTATATACATGAAAGGAAATAAAGTCAAAGTTGTTTTAAAACTGTTCTTTATTATTTGATGCACAATACATTCAGAGCAATTATAAGGTAGACTGCAGAGGTTAGGGGAGTATGAAGGAGGACGAAGCACAAGTCCAGAAATCAAATTATTGTATCTGCAGCTGCTACCATTGCAGCTTTCAGGGTCTCCACCTCCACACTCGTGGGACACCTGAGCCAGATAAGGATGACATGTTCCAGGAGATCCTGCAAGCCAGTGCTGCATCAAAGAATGAGCTCAAGGCCTGGAGATCTTCTCCATGCTGTCTGAAAGGGTGGATAGAGTAGAGAGAAGAAAGACAAAGGAGAAGGGCATGTAGCAGGAAATGCTTTCACTTCTCAGACAGCAAACAGAGTCTGGTAGACCTGCAGGTTCAACAACGGGGGTGTGTTGTGTGTGTGTGTGTGTGTGTGTGTGTGTGTGTGTGTGTGTGTGTGTGTGTGTGTGTGTGTGTGTGTGTGTGTGTGTGTATAATGGAAATGACTGTTCTTTTCCCTTATTAAGTTCTGTTCCCTGAACTTATTAACTTCTAATTTTTTTTAGTGCCTGGTTCATGCTACAGAATAAAATCCTGATTTTTGGAATATAATTCATCTTTATTAGTTCACAACATATGCTGGCTGGTGCTGAGCAGGTCTGACATCCATCAATTTCCTGTTACTGTACTGTATCAGAAACTCATATCTTTCACAAACAGTATTAATAGGTGCATTGTCAATGTTGGATTCCTATACACACAGCAATCACTACAAAATTCATTCTGGTACCACAAAAGAGCAAGGCCAGGTAGACCACACTACAGCACCACACTCTACAGAGGCTCACTGTTAAAATGCTCTTTCAAAGCCTCCCTGAGCTATATAGCTCCGAGTTGAGCTCTTCTGTCTGGCCCTTGTAGCTGGCTGTTCAAACCCAGCAGACAGGTGATCCACCTCCTCTCCCGCTGAAACCTTGAATTATTTCTATGTCCAAGGAATTGTCATGTTCCCCATAGCTCCTCTTGCACCTTTGCAAATATTGCAAGATTAGGAACTCTGTATTTGCAATGCTCATTACAATAGTGCAAAGCTGTGCAGACTCCATGTATCTGTCAGAGATGGAGGACAGAGATGGTGCAGGTTGTAGGACCGCTAAAAATAGTCCCTCCAAAGGTGCATTGACACACGCTGTCCGGGAAGTGTGAGGGAGTCTTCTGTACCAGTGACTATGTCTTGAGGAAAGAGGACTTCTGTCTCCAGATTTAGCTACTCACCTTTCATGAGCATGACATTTACATTCTAAAAATAAAGCTATGCTAAAAAAATAAAAGTGACATATGCACACTAGAGTCTGCTGTGATCATACATTAGACAATCAGTCAGAAGATATTATAATAGTGAATGACTTGTATTTCCGAATCAAAAACAATACTACTACATGTGACGAAGGAAAGGCCATTACACTTTTAACCTCTTCCATATACTCTTAAATGCAGGATGCAGTGCACTCTAGTATGAAATGAAGACCGCATAGGACAACTGTAATTCTAGGAACACTTTGCAGTATAGGGGGAATTTCAAAGTTTAAAGAGAGGTTTGGAAGCCCAAGTGCCTATCTGTAGTAGATGTGGCAGAAGTGGATACCAATGAGTAATACCAATTGGTAAAGTATAGGAATACAGCCATATTATTTTCCCAATAAAGTTTATGATCATATGTCACTGATGTGGTCAGGCACCCCCTGCTGGTCACCCATCAGATTGCTATGAGATGACTCCAAGCCTCTGATTCCCTAGCTCTCCAGATGAAAAAGCCTTCAGATGCTGAATAGAGTCCAGCCATTGCCCTAATCTTGGGGTCCCTAGACACATTCTAGGGCAGTGTTTCCCAAACTTGGGATGCTGCTTGTTTAGAGAAAGCCCATGGTGGGCCGGGCCAGTTTGTTTACCTGCCGCGTCCGCAGGTCCAGCCGATCGCAGCTCCCACTGGCCGCGGTTCGCTGCTCCAGGCCAATGGGAGCTTCTGGAAGTGGCAGACAGTACAGCCCTCAGCCCATGCCATTTCCAGCAGCTTCCATAGGCCTGGAGCATCAAACTGTGGCCAGTGGGAGCCGAGATCAGTCGGACCTGTGGACATGGCAGATAAACAAACTGGCCCGGCCTGCCAGGGGCTTTCCCTAAACAAGCGGCATCCCAAGTTTGGGAAACACTGCTCTAGAGGCATGGACCCTTTGTTTAGTTCCCCATTCAAAGAACTGGAACCTGCTGCCTAGTCCACATTGGTGTAGGGTTGACCCTTCAGACTTCCCCATATTTAAACACATCTTCTCCCAGAACCCCCATCATGAGGTTTAAGCCTTGTGGGCTGCTGTTTACCTTTCTCAGCAGGCACATGATACTTGTGAAACAGATTACACAATCACAAATTTTGCACAGAGTCTAACACAAATTTTCTTTTATGTACTTACACAAAGCACAAGAGAGTACAGATCATACAACAACATAAACTCTACATAATAAATCTTCACCATCTCACCTTCCTTCAGGTATCTTCTCCCTCATGGAGTCTTGCTCTCCAGCTTGCCTCCTGTTCTTTTTTGGCAATCTGACCTCTTCCACCCTCTTCTCCAGGCTTCTTGTTCCTGTGTGGCTCTTATCCAGTTCCCCTGTGAGGCTGTGGATTTGCCTGGTCAACTGCCTTTTTTTGTTCTGTTTCCATTGCTTCACCTGCCCTACTCCCTCCACAAGAGAGGAGGAAGTATCTTCCCCCTTCTGAGAAAACTCACTTAGCATAAACTATTCTGAGCAAAACAGTCATTTAAAGTACCTTCCAAATTCCTGAGTCTGGAGTGTACTTGCTGCACATCTGGTCAGCAATGCTGGATCCACATACATATAGGCTTTCCATGACACAATAATTTCATGATACAATTCATAATATCAACCAGAATTTATTAGTTGTATAGACAGAGTCCCCAGAAAACCACATCTTAGATCCTTCAATAACATTAGGGGATGATTCTCAAAACTTCAACACTCAAAAACCTATTCTCTCTGTGAATTTGGCCTACCTTCTTTTAACAGCTTAATTTTTCACCCAGTTTCTGTGACAATGGCCAGTAAAGAGTTGATCCTCCCAATGTCATCCTGACAGAGCTATAGCTTGGTTCTAGTTAGTAAATTGGTAGCCTTTTTTCTGCAGCCTGCTGGCCAGGAAGCAAACTTCTTTTAACATTACAAGAGACACGCCCATACGCGCGCGCGCACACACACACACACACACACACACACACACAAATACACACACTTTACCCCAAGGAGGTCACGTTTGGTCTTCCATTTGGCCTGAACCACAGTATTGAGGAATTTGGCAACACAAGGGTCATTAGAGGTTTCTGTGCCACTTTAGGAAATAGAACCAGAGTGTATATCTCCATGAATATTTCCACCCTTGCCTAAGAGTATATTGTAAAAGAGAGAGAGAGAGACTCTAGCTGTTCTATTTTTCCTCTGCAAGAGAAAGTACTCATAACCAGTTACTGTGATATTTGTGTATGAAATTTCAAATGTGTGAAGTTCTAGCTTTAATCTGTCTATATTTTGCAGTTACAGAAGTAGATTTTGAAATCCTACCTGAAAAAAAGTTTTGAGCCCTATAAGTGCAGTGAAAAGTCTGTTCACTTATGGAAACAAAATTGCCATTTCACAGTGTTTTGTCATAGCCAAATAAATCAATCTAGATTAAGGCTGGTCTACCTAGCATGTTATTACATGGCCAGCCAGGGTGTGAATGTACAACACATCAGTTTCACACAGTTAATTTCTACATGGGCCCTGCTACCGTGCAACAAAAGTCCTAGAGTGTGGCTTAGCACACTGTGCTTTGAAATACCAATACGCTAAACCAACCTCCAGTGCTGTCACTGTGCAGCAAGCTGGGGTGCTGTACATTCATGCCCTGGCTAACCACGCAGTAACTTCCTGTGTAGACAAGGCTTTAAGTCTTATAGCTTTGATTCACAGGCCAAAATGTTCTGTTAGGTGTCCAGAATCCATATATAGGTTCCTAAATAAGTGGCTTGATTTTCAGGTGTGTTCAGCACCCTACATTTTTATTATTGTGAAATGCAGTAGCTCAGTTCCACTGAAAATCAGATCACTTATTCAGGTGTATGACGGGATGTGTATACCCTGCGCTGGACAAGAGAGGATTAACTGCACACTTTTAGCAGCTGAAGTTCCGCCCCTCAGACCATGCTGTGCATGCTCCAACTGCTATCTCAGTACAAAAGGGAGCAGTCTAGCTCATTCTGGGCTGACGGCTGAAGGGGAAGGACCTTAGGCAGAGGCTCCAGCTGAAGAGCCGTCACAGACTGAGAGCTGGACTTGAGGGCTGTGGCCGATGGAGCTGCAGGGAATCACCCGTGATGAGGAGCTCGGAAACTCTGATGCAGAAAGGACTACAGCATCTTGAAGTACGGTAGGAAGTGACCCTGGGAGGGTGCACGAGTGGTACCAAGTACCTGAGTGGGGTCAGCGTGTTTCAGTAGGAGTCCCCACTGACCCATTTTCAGGGCCCTCGGTTGAGGCCTGGCAGAGTCGGGTGGGCGTGGGCCTCCCTACTCGGGCTGCCACTGCCCTTGTAGCAGTTCTTCGTGGGTACTGGCCATTGGACCATATTACCCTGTGTCTAGGGGATGCTATATTGACTCTAGCCAATGGGTCGCATTGCTAGGAGCTGCCCTGAATGCAAGGCCCGCCACAATTGACTCTGGTCACTAGATCACACAGTCCTGAACACAAGGGCTGCCAGAATTGACTCTGGCTGCTAGGCCATGCTTCCCTGAACGCAAAGGCTGCTGGAATTGACTCTGACCACTAGGCCACACCGCCCTGAATATATAGACTGCTGGAACTGACTCTGGCCACTAGGTTGTGCTGTCTGGAACACAAGGGCCACTGGAATTGACTCTGGCCAATAAGTCATGCTGTCCTGAATGCAAGGGCCACCGGAATTGACTCTGTCCAGTAGGCTGTGAGGCCCTGAATGCAAGGGGTGCTGGAATTGAGCACCAGACCTGATCCAGCAAATGGCTGCCTTGATGCGCCCAACCAATGCATCAAACCCCAGCCTAACTGGACAAGAGCCGGGGGCTCTTCCCTCCAGCCTGCCAATATAACTGTCAAAAATGGGACCTAGTGTTGACCCAAGGCATTTTTGGTGTCTTTTGAACAGGTAGCCACTGCCGCCAGTTGGCCGCTATAGCACTGGGCTACCCTGTTTGCACCCTACCTGACAGGGTCAGCACAGGCAGCCTACTGGGGGTTAGATCCACAAGACACCCTCATGTATGAAAGAGTGAACCAGACCTGAACCAGACAGCAATCAGTCCCCACATGTACCGATGGTGCTTCCACCAAGAAAGATACCTGCAGGGGGCTAGGCCCTGGGCCATAGCCCAACATCTGAGGGACAATGCCTGGTGATGGTTGGAGCCATAAAAACAATCAGGGGCTCAAGTAGCAGGGACTGTTGCCCTTCAGCACTTTATCCAGATCCTCCCGAGTAGAGGGAAGGAGTGGGTACAGTGGCACTGGTTGACGATGCTGGCAGAGGCAGTAGAACTAATGGAGGACTACTTGACATCTGATGGGATGGAGACATGACCGTAGAAGTCTGGGAGTCCGAGGAGGAGGGATGGAGAAGCTTGGGGGAGCTTTCACAAAATGGACTCAGGGGAATCAAGACTCAGTCCCTGACCACCAGCTAAGCCCCAAACCCCCAAACATCAGCACCTGATCAGCCAGACCCGGACCAACAGGGAAGGGGACCCTCAGTAGGGACAGAGTATACCGAAGGCAGACCCCAGGACAGGGGGAACCCAGGACTGTTGCTGGGAGTGTGGCTAAGAGGGACACTTTTGGCAAGATTGCCCCTCCATGGATTATAGTTATGGGCAAGTCTGTGTAGCTGACCCTCAGGCCAGGAGAAAAGGCCAAAAAAATTCTTGTATAGATTCGGGTGTGTCATAAATAGATAGCTAAGAGTTAATGTTTCTTTCACCTGTAAAGGGTTAACCAAGAGAACCAAACACCTGACCAGAGGACCAATCAGGAAACCGGATTTTTCAAAGCCCAGGGGAGGGAATTTTTTGGGGTCTGTGTCTTTTGTCTGTCTCTCAGCTATGGGAGGCTTCTTTCTATCTTCAAGCTTCTAATCTTCAGTTTTCAAAGTTGTGAGTACAAAGGTAGCAAAACAATAGGCTTTTATATGTTTTGTTTTGTATTTACATGGGTGTAGTTTGCTGGAATGTTTAAATTGTATCTCTTTTTGAATAAGTCTGTTTATTCATATTTTTCTTTTAAGTAATAGCCCTGTGTATTGTCAACTTAATGCAGAGATATTTTGATGTCTTTTTTCTTGCTTTTTTTATATAAAGCTTTCTTTTTTAAGACTTGTTTGACTTTTTTTCTCTGGTAGGCTAATGGAACGAAGGGGAAGGGGAATCTCTTTGTGTTAGATCTCTAGGAGGGTAAGCTCTGCAGCACCAGGGAATTGGTGGGAGGGGGAAGAGAGATAGAATCATTTCTGTTTCCTTGTATTTGGGGGTAATTGTCTCTTTGTGTGAATAGAGGAGACATGCTTCTTGGTATTGTGATGTAAAGAGATTGCTCAGTATACTCTCAGGTTAGCCCAGGGAAAGTCTGGGTGGGAGAGAGAGAGGAAGGGAAAGGTTTATTTCTCCTTGTTTTAAGAATCCAAGGGATTTGGGTTCTTGGGATCCCCCAGGGAAGGTTTTGGGGAGACCCGAGTGAGCCAAGACACTGGAAATTCTTGCCTGGTGGCAGCCTATCAGATCTGAGCTGGTAATTAAGCTTAGAGGAGTTCATGCTAGCTTCTCAGGTTATGAACGCTAAGATTCAAATCTGAGTAGGAAGCTACGACAGGGTGGAAAGAATCCCCACAACAGCCTTAATAGACTTTGGGTGGAAAAAATCCCCACAACAGCCTTAGTAGACTCAGGCTGGAGTCAGATAATTATTTGGGAGGGACTCGTGCCCAACCTTGAACTCTCTGGGACAAATATACACCTGCTGTGTATCCATGGGGATGTACAGTCTTACTCCACTGCATGGGTAAGACTTGAGATCTACAGCCGAGGAGAAACCCTCCGAGTCAGCATGGCTCCCAGGTTAGCCTAACCTGTGGTGTTGGGAAACTCTTCAGCCACTCTGAGGAACACGACCCTGGAAAAGGACCGTCTCAACCCCCTGAGCCGCCCACTGAGTCCCCTCAAGGTACAGAGCACCCTGTCAAAAATGCTCATGGGGAATCAGAGCACGACGGGGACTTTGTACAGGAACAGAGGGAAGACCCATCTTTAAGTTGAGCCTGGGAACAGCGACCCCAGACCAAGAATGAAATGATACACCACCCCCCCAGTACAAGGACCACGGTTCTAGATTTGAGGGGATTGCCTCTATCAAGTAGTGCAAGAACCCCAAACACGGGAAGTCATACTACAGCTTTTGGTGTCCCAGAGACTGTGCTAGAGCCTTCTGCAGCTAGCTCATGCAGTACCGTGGGGGGACACCTGGGTAGAGAGAAGACTCTCCAGAGAATAGCTCACCAGTTTTTCTGGCCTTACATTCACCAAGAGGTGTGCTTCCTGCCCTGCATGCCAGCAGGCTGGACCAAAAGGGGTACCCAGGACCCTCCTCATACTCCTCTCAGTGGTTGGTGTACTGTTTGAACGAATTGGCATAGATCTGGTGGGATATCTATAAAAGAGTCAGTCAGGGAATGGGTTCATCCTCGTATGGGTCAATTATGCAACACGTTATCCTGAGACCATTCCCTTACGCATGGCTACTGCCCTTCACATCATGACAGAGCTAGTGAAGGTTTTCGGTCAGGTTGGGATACCTAAGTTGATCCTAACTGATCAGGGCACCAATGTTTCCTCCAAATTGATAGCAGAGTTTTGTTGCCTTGTGAACATTTGGACCATCAGGACTTCGGTCTCCCACCCACAAACTGATGGGTTAGTCAAGCAATTTAATGGAAGTCTCAAGTCAATGCTCCACAACTTTGTAGAAAATGACCCCTGACATTGGGACGCATTATAGCCTGCTCTACTCTTCGCTATATGGGAAGTCCCACAAGCCTCGACTAAGTTGTCCCCCTTTGAGCTCCTCTATGGGAGACAACCTTAGGAGCATCTTGGACCTCCTGGGAGGCATAAGAGACACCTGCAGACCTTAGGTGTCTTTGCTCGAGAGAACCTATTACAAGCCCAGCAACAATACAACAGAGGGACTAAGGTATGCCATTTTGAGCCCAGAGACCAGGTTATACTATTATTCCTTTCCACTGAATCAAAGCTATTAGCCAAGTGGCAAGGGCCCTGAGGTGTTGCACAGGGTAGGACCAGTAAAATATGAAATCAGGTTATCATAGTGATGGAAAGAAGTATGCACATACCATGTAAACTTGTTGAAACCCTGGAAGGACAGAGAAGCATTATTCATTGCATCTGCACGCCCTGAACCAGAATTGGTACCATTAGTTGGAGAACCCCTAGACCCAGGGTCAGTGGTAATGGGCGAGAACCTCAGCCCCACACAATGAGAACAGCTACAACGTCTCATACAAGACTTCCAGGATGTCTTGTCAATGCACTCAAGATGAACTGATGTTGTAAGCCACCATATGACTACCACCCTGGAATAGAGGGTGAGGGACAACCGTCGGCCCCTCCCCAGGAAAATGTGGGACATGGTCCACCAGGAACTGGAGATGATGCTTGAGATGGGAGTCTTAGAGGAATCTTGTAGTGAACAGCAAAGCCTGATTTATGCTGGTCCCAAAACCCAATGGCACCATCTGCTTTTGCATTGATTTCAGAAATGCTATCTCCCGGTTTGATGTGTACCCAATGCCTCGCATCGAAGACCTCCTGCAGCGACTGGGGTATCCAAATATTTGTCAACACTAGATCTGACAAAGGAGTATTGGCAGGTACCCTGATGCCAAACTCCATGGCAAAGACTGCCTTCCCCACACCATACTGCCTCTTCCAGTTCACAGCTATGCCTTTTGGACTACATGGGGCAGCTGCCACATTCCAGCAATTGATGAGCAAAGTACTGCAGCCCTACGACCGATATGCAGCAGTGATTTATAGTGGCAGTCAGGAGGACCACCTTCAGCACCTAACCAGTGTTTTCAAGGCCCTTCAAGAGGCGGGCCTCATGGCCAATCCCGCAAAATGCCATCTCAGACAGGAAGAGGTGATGTACCTGGGGTATATAGCAGTAGAAGGCAAGTTACAGCCGCTGAATGATAAGGTGCAAGCTTTAGCTGGTACCCCAACGCCGACAACGAAGCAGCAAGTGCACCAGTTCCTGGGACTGGCTGGATACTATCGTGTTTGCAACAATAGTGGTTCCCCTTTCTGACCTAACCAACGTCGGCAGGTGTGATGGTCCAGTAAGTGTGAGGAGGCATTCCAGACCCTTAAGAAAACAGCTAGCACAGGAACCAGTCCTTGTATATCCAGATTTCTCAAAGGACTTCATATTGCAAACAGATGCCTCGGAAGAGGGACAAGGGTCCATCCTATCCCAGGCAATTAGTGCGGAAGAACATCTCATTTTCTATTTAAGCTGTAAGTTGTTCCCCAAGGAAACACATTATTCAACAATCAAAAAGGAGGCTTTGTTGGTGAAGTGGGCTATTGACACCCTACACTACTATCTGCTCGGCAGCTCCTTCACATTGATTACCAATCATGCAACACTCCATGGCTGCACAGCATGAAGGACACCAATTTTAGGATTATGCACTGGTACCTCTCCCTCCAACCACATGATTTCCATGTCTGTCATCAGCCACGTAAGGCTCATATCAATGCAGACTTCTTCTCCAGGCTGGAAAGGGAAGAGAGGAAGATGGACCACTTGCCATGGTCCCTCTTAAGTGGGGGTGTGTATACCCTGCACTGGATAAGAGATGGTTAATCCCACACTTTAGCAGCAGAAGTCCTGTCCCTCAGACCATGCTGTGCATGCTCCAACTACTGACTCAGTACAAAAGGGAGCAGTCCAGCTCATTCTGGGCTGATGGCCAGAGAGAAAGGACGTTGGGCGGAGGCTCCAGCTGAAAAGCCATCACAGACTTTGTCTGCAGAACCTGGAGACCCTGAGAGCCAGAGTGGAGGGGCTGCATCTGACAGAACCACAGGGAGTCACTCACGCTGAGGAGCCCAGAAACCCCAGTGCGCAAAGGACTACAGCCTCTGGAAGTGTGGCAGGAAGTGACTCAGGGAGGATGGACGAGTGATACCTCCCACCCAAGTGAGGTCAGCATGTTTCAGTAGGAGGCCCCGCTGACCCAGTAGCAGACCACTCCACCACTGTCAGGGCCCTGGGTTGAAGCCGGATGGAGTCAGGTGGGCCTGGGCCTCCCTACCCAAGATGCCATCCCCCTGGTGGTGGTCCCTTCCTCCTCCCCAGGTACTGCCCATTGGGTCACACTGCCCTGTATCTGAAGGCTGTTATATTGACACTGGCCCTTGGGCCTCACCGCTCTGCTCATGGGGGCTGCAATATTGATTCTGGCCCTCAGACCACACTACTCAACACCAGAGGGCTGTTATACGGACCCTAGCCATTAGGCCATATTGCCCTACTCCTGAGGGCAGTTATATTGACCCTGGCCACTAGGCCACACGTCCTGAACACAAGGACCACTGGAATTTACTCTGGCCACTAGCTGAGCTGCCCTGAATGCCATAGCTGCCAGACTTGACTCTGGCCATTGGGCCACACTGCCCTGACCCCAAGGGCTGCTATACTGGCTCCAGCCTCTGGGCCATGCTGCTTTTGGCCTAAGGACTGCCAGGGAGACTGACTGTGGTAGTATCACAATCCTCCCCCACCTCAAAAAAGGGACGGGGTGTATATAAGCCACAATAAAATACTTATATCGTATATGGAATTTAGATACAAGTTTGAGCATATTAACGTCTTACTATTGGAGATCAAATTGTAGCAGTTAGGATGATATTTATGATGCAAATGTTTCTTGGCTCTTGCTAGATTTAACCATGATTTTCATAAGTGACATTAAGAGATTTATAAAGTTAACGTTGGTCCATTTACTCAAACATATTGTTAATTTATGGTTTTCCTTTGCTTACTTGCCACTTCCTCCAAATAAGCAAATTTATTATGGCTGACTGCTTTTCCTCTGAGACATAACAAGCAACAGAGTCAAAGCTCATTACTTACACTAAAGCTGAAAAATGAATCCTAAATGACAGAAAAATATTATATGTTTTAAGTAACAAATATGACCAACAACGATGGACAACTAGTTCAAGCAATACCTACTGTAACCCACACTTCCTCTGAAAGAGAATCTTCCTGAAAGCTGTAATAAGTAGTCCCACCACTCTAATTTATGAAACGCTTGAAGCTGAGATTGTGTCTGAAAGACCATTAGACCTGACCTACTGTGATCTTACAGTGGGGTCTGGAGGGATCAACAAAAAGGATGGGGAAGCCAGACAGAGGCAAAGTCAGTCAGTGGAAGAAAGAGAAACAGAGGGCCAAACAAATTATGAGTCCAAACCAATAAAATACCAAACTATAGAGAGTCAGACAAAATGCAAGGAGAAAAAAAGTAGAACCACCTTTTAGAGGGAATAAATGGATGCTTTTCTGATACCAACCCACCTTTTTTAAAAGCTTATCTACACCAAATCTTTTCAGAGAGTTTGCCCATCAACAGTCATGACCCTACCTTCTAAGAACTCATCACAGAACTAACAAATAATGGTAGCTTATGTACAAGTGATCATGCCAATCACATTCATAACATGTAAGCAGAATAAAGTCCAGTCCCATTATATATCTCCTTGGTGTTTTAAAAGGGCTAATTTCTCAAACCTGAAAATTGTGAGCCTCATCAGCTGGGAGTACAAATTTAATTGGAAAAATGTGAATAGTAATTAGGAATTGTTTAAAAACACTTTACATACCAATTTCCCACAATCCCGCAATTGAGGAAGGAGAACATATTGATTAAAAAAACTGGTTTGGGGGGCAAGAGAAGGCAACTCTAAAAACAAAAATTTAAAATACCAAGAAAATGGAAGAGAGGGGAAGTTGATAGTAATGAATATAAATCAAAAGTTATGAACTGTAGAAAATTGATAATGGAAGCAAGGGGACACAAGGAAAAAAATCTGTGGCCAGGAGAGATGAGGACAATGAGGAGGTTTTTTAAAGTATATTAGGAACAAAGAATCCTAACAATCGTATTGGTTCACTACTAGATGGAAATAATAGAATTATCAACAATAATGCAGAAAAGGCAGAAGTATGCGATAAATATTTCTGCTCTGTATTTGGAAAAAAACAAATGATGTAGTCATATCATATGATAAGATACTTTCCATTCCACTAGTATCTCAGTAGGATATGAAACAGTAGTTACTGAAGTTAGATATTTTTAAATCAGGAGGTCCAAATAACTTGCATCCAAGAATTTCAGAGGAGTTCACTGTGGAGCTCACTGGAATGTGAATGTAAATTTTCCATAAGTCTTTGAACACCAGGGAAGTTCTGGAAGATTAGAAGGAAGTTAATGTAGTGCCATTTTTTTTAAAAGTCTCTTCAAGTCTCATATCAATCCCAGGCAAAATAATGGACCAGCTGATATAGGACTTCATTAATAAAGAATTAAAGGAGGGCAATATAATTAATAATCACCACCATAGGTTTATGGGATATAGATCCTGTCAGATTAGTACTATTTTCAATAAACCTTTGATATGGCCATTAATTATATTACCCTCCTTTAATTCTTTATTAATAAAGTTAAAACATGATATAATCAATTCCAATCAGCATAAGGTTATGGAAAATATATCTTGTAAAACTAATGACTTTATGAGATTACATTTGATTGATAAAAGTTATAGCATTTGACATAATATAGTTTGACTTCTATAAGGCATTTGAGTTGGTACTACAAAACATTTTGATTAATAAACTAGAACAATATAAAACTAACATAACACATTAAATGGATTAAAAGCTGGCTAACTGAGAGGTCTGAAAATCTAACCATGAACAGGGAATCATCATCAAGTGGGTGCATTTTGAGTAGGGCCCCACAGAGATCAGTTGCTAGCCTTAAGCAATTTAACATTTTTCTCAATGACCTAAAAGAAAACATGAATATCACTAATAAAGTTTTCAGACTGCACAAAAACTAGGAATGGTCACTGATTAGTGCAATCTCAATCACTTGGTAAACTGGGCACAACAAAACAATGTGTTTTAATATGGCTAAATGTATACATCTAAGAACAAAGAAGGTAGGCTATACTTACAGGATGGAGGACTCTAGCCTAAGAAGCAGGGACTCTGAAAAGGATTTGAAGGGAGTGGTGGATAATCCACAGAGCGTGAACTCCCAGTGCGACACTATGACCAAGAGGACTAATGTGAGCCTTGGATGAATAAATATGGAATCTCAAGTAGGAGTAGAGAGGTTATTTGACACTGGTGCAACTGCTGCAGGAATACTGTGACAAGTTTGGAGGCCAAAAATTTAAGAAGGATACTGATAATTGGAGACCATTCAAAGAAGAGCCATGATAAGGGTTAGAAAGCATGCCTTATAGTTATAGACTCAATGAACTCAAAAGTATTTAGCTTATCAAAGAGAAGGTGAGTAGGGGTTGATTACAGGGTAAGTTCCTACATGGGGAGCAAATAATAATGGGCTCTTCCATATAAGCATAGAAAGGTGTAATATGTTCCAGTGGCTGGAAGCTGAAGCTAGACAAATTCAGACTGGAAATAAGGTGTAAATTTTAACAATGAGGGTAGTTAACCATTGGAAGAATTTACTGAGAGTTGTGGTAGATTTTCCATCATGGACAACACTTGCATCAAAATTGGATGTTTGTCTAAAAACTATGGTCTAGGAATTATTTTGGAAAAGTTCTATGTCCTGCATTATACAGGTCAGACTGGATGGTCCCTTCTGGCCTTGGAATGTATGAAAAACATTGTCATCAGCAATATACCCAACTTTTTAAGCAGCTGGTTCACACTGGTCTACGTAACAATGGCAGAAAAGAAATTCTGATTAGAGATAACCATAACCAGACATTTTGGGCATAGAGAACATTGACATCAACACCATTTAATGGATAGATGTTTTCACTATTTTACTTTTCCCCCCTGAACATTTAAGGCATCTATGAAGGAACTGCTGGGGCTGGTAACATCACCAGCAGTAACCTGAGATGGTGGAGCCTCTGGGGGTTGATCAAGGTGACATATGGAGAGTGCATTTCAAGAGATGGTGAGCAGAGAATGGTGGCAGGTATGTCACAGGGAGCTGGAGGGTCAGAGAGAAGGTCAGGCTAGACTTGCCTGGAGAGAAAGGCTATCTGAAGAATTGTTGGTAGAGCCTTGAGGAGGAGACCTGGAGATAGTTCGGCTTGGTGTTCAGAGCTCCAGAAGCTCCAAACATAGATAGATTGTGTTGGGCTTTGGAGGGGAGAGATTCCTCAGAGGGTTCTGAAAGCCATCCCAGGAACCTAGCAGCAAGGGAGGTAACATCAGGCACAGACAAGTCACAGCACAATTGCTACGTATATCTGTAAGTAATTGTGAAAGTCAAATCAGATGAGCATATTTCTGTGCATGGAACTATTTCTTTAATGCTTCCAATTCCATGTTGGATTGCATTTCTTCTTAACTTGTCCTAAACAAGATCCATTATTTTCACTAACTCTAAGACTAAGACTATGCTATTTAGACACCTGACTGCTGCTTCTCAAAGTAACACTACATCATACTTACCACAAGCAAGAGTATCTCTCTGAGTTTCCAATTCCTGAGGAGAAGAAAAGACTAAAATGTTTTATCTATAAGTCTAAAATAAACAAGGACTTAGTATTGGATGGTGTCAGCAACGGTACCAGATAGAGGGTCACTGAGTATATCCATGTATGTGTGTCAGTTGTTCAAAGGAGGAGCATGTCATCAAAATATCTTTCAAACGAATTATGTCACATCTCTGGTTATGCCTGTTCATATGCTCCAGCTCTTGGAACTGACAGAAATGGTGTTCAATTAGATGGATAGTTATGGATTATTAAAACAGTAACTATACGTAAATGTAGGTAATATCCAGTATCTCTGGCTAAGCTAAGTGCTGACAAATATTCAGAATTGAGGGGGAAAAAAAACCTCAGAATATTTTCATGTGACTTAAGTAAACCTTACTCAAAGCAATAATTTACATAGGCTTCTCTAGGATGACTAGTTCAGTGGTTTTCAACCGGGGGTACACAGATGTCTTCCAGAGTGTACATCAGCTCATCTAGATATTTGCTTAGTTTTAAAAACAGGCTAAATCAAAAGCACTAGCAAAGTCAGTACAAACTAAAATTTCATGCAGACAATGACTTGTTTATACTGCTATATATACACACTATTCACTGAAATGCAAGTACAATATTAATGTTGATTTATTTTATAATTATGGTAAAAATGAGAAAGTAAGCAATTTTTCAGTAATAGTGTGCTGTGACACTTTTGTATGTTTATGCCTGATTTTGTAAGCAAGTAGATTTTAAGTGAAGTCAAACTTGGGGGTATGCAAGACAAAACAGACATCTGAAAAGGGTACAATAGTTTGGAAAGGTTGAGAGCCTCTGGTCTAGAGGGCTCAGAGAATTGATAATGTAACATAAAGCTATTAATCTCTAGTTCACCAGTTCAAATCCAGCCACCTCAACAGGCCCAGTATAGAAGCCTAGGATTGAACTACACTCTTGCTTCCTTAAGTTCCTCCTTTCCAGTCCAGTTGGAAGCATTTGACTAACAAAATTTGTGACAGCATCAGGAAGCTACTACTGTTGATGACTCTGCTCCTGTTTTGTATATAGAAGGCCCCACCACCTTCCATGCCTGGGATCCCAGCACCTCTCACAAGACAACAGTAACAACATTACCCACCCGCAGAGACCCGAGTCAGAAGATTGGGCCTTTCATAGATATTAATCACCTTTTGACTATACGATAGGTGAACTCCCATTTTTGGGTGTATCCATCTCATTGCCATACATTTCATCTGTTAAACCAAAACTAAGTATGATAAGATATATAGACTTCACTGGGTTTTCAAATTAAAACTTTTCTTAAGTAGGAGATCCTTAAGATGTTTCCCCTAACTGATAGAATCATCAAATAAATTCAGCCATGGGGAACTGAGCAAGTTAAACCAAAAGCAATTATCTGTGTGTGTTGAACTGGGAGCACAAAAGGTAGAGGCTCTAGGAAGTTCTTCTCTCTAGACACTTAAATCTCTTATAGAAAGAGTTGACCCTTGACTAGCATTGTGTGCAGGAACCAAAGGAGTATATAATTAAACCCAGAGAAAGGCAAGTTGTGTGATCCCTTCATTTGTGCTTTATAAGTACTTTGGTTTTTGGTCTGTCAACAAGAAAGTGCAAGGAGACATTTAAAACATGATCTCTAGCAGTAATATCATTCTTTGTCGCCACATTGTCTGAACAGTTAATATACAAGTATGACACATTTTAACTCACCTGATAACTTACTGTGGTAATAAGCCCAATATCCTTTCCAGCAGGTTCCCTGAAAGACTGACTGCAGGGTGAGGTATTTACATTTAGGTGACTGGCAAAAAAAAACAGTTGGATTACTGCCCTGTTGCTAAACTGTGTAGTCAATTGCTTGACCAAATTTTGGTTCATTATGAAATATATTCAAGTGACCAAATAATCAATGTATGTAGCATTTTTGTAGTAGTTTCAGTCCCATGATATTAGAAAGACAAGATGGGTGAGGCAATATATTTTTACTGGACCAACTTTTGTTGGTGAGAGAGACTAGTTTTCAAGCTCACACAGAGCTCTTCCTCTTCACTCAGTGTCACAGATAAAAAGGAGATGGAACAGACTGTACAGTATAAGTACTTAACACATATTTCAAGGGACCATTCAAGGTGAAGCAGCCCATTAATACCCCTCTAGTTATAGGGAGGAAAGGGGAGTTGTTAGTGGTTTACAGATTGTTACAATAAGCCATAAATCCAGTATCTTTTCAGTCCATGATATTTAGCATCTAGCAAACTTATGAATTTAAGCTCCCAGGCTCATCTTTTGAAAGTAAAAAGCGACAGAGTCCTGTGGCACCTTATAGACTAACAGATGTATTAGAGCATAAGCTTTTGTGGGTGAAAGTGTTGTCCAGGTTTCATTTCAGGATGAGGTTTATAATATATATTATCATAAGCCTAGCATATATTGGTCAATAGCCCCTTCTGCTTCTTTATGACGGATAAAGAAGGCCTGGTAGATTTTGTGTTTTTGTTTCAGTCTTTTTTAAGGCTATGATTTGTCTGTTTTATGTCTTAAATATATCAGCAATTGGATCTGGTCTTTCCTACTTTGCTAGATACCTTTTTGGAGGACCCAGGGAAACGGATTAGGAGCTCTCTCAGCACTTAATTGAAGGGAAGGGTATTAAAATTTTAACTTTCTAATGTTAAATTATTTTGATTGGGGCTAGTATTGAAGTGAAATTTTTTAAACAAGTGAACAAAAGTCATTTCCTATTAATTACTTGAGTCTTTGCTTCCTTGGTACCTATGATATCAAAACCCTACTAGTTCCCTCAGACTGCCATAGAGTCTTCCAGGAAAAATTAGGGCTTACAAGACCTGAAATCTCAGTGTCAAAGAAAAGTATAACTTTAGACTTGGCAATAGTTTTTTAAAAGGACACAAACCATTTTTCTCCTTTGTTCCTTACAGTCAAAGTGCCATATTGCATCTTTCTCCTCAGTGGGGTGCACAATGGTGGGAAAGGATACAAACAGCACTTCCCTCCTACTCCCTATCACACACGCCTATCTGAAGCAACAAAGTAGAATTGCAATCCCCGAGCTACCAGAGGAAGGTGTTGGTTCCTCTGGACCCAAAATACTCCAAAGGGGACAGAGAGAAAGCAGGTTCATAGCCCATTCCCCAGGCACTAGCCAGCAAAGCTTTCTGGGCGCATGTAAATGGGAGAAGGGGGACATAGTGCACTGAGAGGTAGACCCATCCCAGAGACCTCTTTAGGATAAGGTAGCCTGAGACTGCCTCCAAAGCTGGGCTGTATCTTAAAAAGGTACAGATGAATGCTAAAACAGACAGAGCCAGAAGAGTGAGGGAAAGGTAAACAAGCAAGCATGATAGAAGGAATCCATTAAATAGCTTATAAGGTTGCTCAAATGGCAAGGACAATAAGTTTGAAGTTTATGTTAAAGGTATGTAAAGTCATTGAAGGTACTGTCAAGGGAGTTGCTGGGGTGTTGTTTACTCCTCTGTGGTCAGATGTGCAGTCGAGCCTGCATTTCTCTAGCTTTGCTGTACTTCAGGAGTAAGCACCTGCTTCCACACTACTAGGATTCCAAAATACCATCTCCCAACTGCGGTCTGGTTCAGTACAGAAATCATAGCCCTTCACTTCCACATGAGACTCCTACCTGCCAACTCCAAGGCCTCAAGCACCAACAATGCTCTAACTAGAGTCTCAGTTGTGCTTAGTCCCAGGTATCAGGGCTCACGGTCCTTCCAAATTAATTTCAGAGGTTCTCCAGACTCCTTTCTCTATGGTTTGTCACAGACCCTCACAGGCTGCTCTCAAGCCAGTTACATTGGCTGGAGAAACCCTGCGGGCACTGCTGTTCCTTCATGTCCCCTCCTCTCAGAAGAGTTTCCCACCTCCCTTCTGCTTTTTCCCCTGAGTTTTTCTCTCAGTGAGTGACTCAGCTTTTATGCACCAATTCCTCCCCCAGCAACTTTGCTGAGTCACACATCTCTGTTAGAGACTACCACCTCTGGTATGCCTGGCCTTAAAAAGGGATAGACCCCCCACAACAGGACTGCTGGCCATTAAATGGCCAGTACTTTGTTACAGGAATGAAGTAGGTAGAGCAGCAGGTCAGAAGATACTTGACCAGTGCAATTTAAATAGACTGGAAGAGAGTGAAAATGGCTGAATAAATCACACTAAATGGCTGAATAAATCAGGAAAATCACAGAAGGATATTACAGTAATCCAGACAGGAGATCCTGAAGACATAATGAGGATTTTGGCAGCAGGCATACATTCTGAGTATATTGGTGTGATGGGTTGGATCACAGATCCCCCCTTGGGAGCTGACACCCGATGTGCCAAGACTACTTCTACCTCTGCTTTCCCTGCCAGTTCAGGACTCCAGCACGCTGTCTTGCTGAACCAGACATATCCATCTGCTCCAACAAAGACCCAGAGCCTGAATTACTTGCCCCAAATCTGCAAATTTACCTGAAAGCAGCTAGCAGAAGTGTTCCTGTCTTTAATGCTCAGATGCCCAGTTCACAATGGGGTCTAAACCCAAATAAATCTGTTTTACCCAGTATAAAGCTTATAAAGGGTAAACTCAAATTGTTTGCCCTCTATAACACTAATAGAGAGATATGCACAGTTGTTTGCTCCTCCAGGTATTAATACATACTCTGAGTTAATTAATAAGTAAAAAGTGATTTTATTAAATACAGAAAGTAGGATTTAAGTGGTTCCAAGGAGTAACAGACAGAACAAAATAAGTCACCAAGCAAAATAAAAAAAAATCCACAAATTTATCTCAGATCAAACTGAATACAGATAATCTCACCCTCAGAGATGCTTCAGTCAATTTTTTCCTCAGACTGGACACCTTCCAGGCCTGGACACAATTCTTTCCCCTGGTACACCTCTTGTTCCAGGTCAGGTGGTAGCTAGGGGATCCTTCATGATGGCTCCTCTCCTCTCTTTATTCTGTTCCACCCCTTTATATATCTTTTGCATAAGGCGGGAATCCTTTGTCCCTCTGTGTTCCTCCTCCCCCTTCTCAATGGAAAGACACCAGGTTAAAGATGGATTACAGTTCAGGTGACATGATCACATGTCATTGTAAGACTTCATTGCCCACTTGCCAGCACACAGGTATACAAGAAGACTTACAGGTAAAACAGAGCCATCTGCAGACAACTGTCCTGGTTAACGGGAGTCATCAAGATTCCAAACCACCATTAATGGCCACACTTTGCATAATTACAATAGGCCCTCAGAGTTATATTTCATATTTCTGGTTTCAGATACAATAGTGTTACATTTATACAAATAGGATGATCACACTCAGTAGACTATAAGCTTTGTAATGATACTGCAGGCCAGTGATCTGCTTGTCATTGGCCCCCGTGTCCCTCCCAGAACCCCGGTGCTCTTAACTCAGGGTTCTGCCTCCTGCCGTACCCCACAGTCTTACTGGGTTTCCCCACCCCAGGGGAACCCCCAACCCCTATCCCCGCATTGCCTCAGTCGTGGCTACTACCAGTCTCTTTTTAGCCCCCATGCCCTGGGGCGGACTGCAGTCTATCAGCCAATCATCACTAGCAACAAGGGTTTTGGACTGGCTGCCTTTACCCACCCTCAGGCTGCCCCTCTGCAAGCCCAATATCTAGGAGTCCTAGAACTAGGCCCTGCAGCCTGGGGAGCTGCTGGCCTAGGTCTTCCCAGCTCCTACAGCCTTTCCCCAGCCCTGTCTCACTCTAGGTCCCCTGGGTGAGTTCCCCAGCAGCCAGGCCTGTCTCCTTCTCTAGTCAGAGTGAGACTCCTTCTTCTGGCTTCCCTGGCCTTCTTATAAGGCCCAGTTGCTTAGTTTTGGGCATGGTCCCAGCTGCAGCCACTTCCCCCAATCAGCCGGGGTTTTACTCCCTTGCCCAGCCCCAGCCCTCTGCAGGGCTTTTCCAACCCCTTCTGGGCTGGAGCGGGTGAACACCCGCAACAGAGACCTTATAAGAGACCTTTTGCATGAAGCATATTCCAGTTACATTATATTCACTCATTAGCATATTTTTATAAAACCATATAGACTGCAACGTCACAATTGGATATAAAGAAAAAGCAACAAGATTTAGCAAGAGTCTGAACGTGGAAGACAAAAAGAAAAGAGAAAGCTGTCAAAGCCAACACCACCATGCTGGGGAAGATAGCAGAATTAGCTAACACTTAGGAGAAGGGAAGACACGAGGAAAAAATTTGAATTTTTGTTTAGCCATGTTGAACTGTAGTTTATAGCAGGATATTCAGAAAAAAAGTTGTCTGGGGTGGACTCTTCATACAAATGGAGAATGACTGAACTAAAGAGGCAGATTTGTAAATTATCAGCATAAATATGGTTGCTGAAGCTGTGGCTGCAGCAGAGTCCACTCTGCAGTAAGGTGTAGAAGAGGAAAGGATGACACCATAAAAGAAAATCCTGTGAGATACCAATGAACAGTAGCAGAGGGAAGAGCTGGAGCACCCAAGAGATTTCTGAAGGAGAGGCTTGTCGAGAACTTGTCAAGCACTGAGTCATAAAAGGCCAGAGAAGAGAGACTGGACAATGTACTTGGCTGATAATTCTGAGAGAAGCAAAGGAAGGATAAAGTGAAGAGGAAGCCCTTGGAAATGGGAAGGAAGATGACACTGGTCACCTTCTGCAGAACTGTCTCTGAGGTCAATATAGTTTCCCCAGCATTGACCAGTATGTTCAATCTTGCTCTCTGGAGAAAGCTGCTGCTTTTATTAACCACAAAAAGTTATGTCTATTTATTCAGCCATATTAGTCATTTATAGAGATCATAAATATACACAGTATTTTACAACCATAGAGTGAAATACCTTCTCTGCCTCAAAAAGGAGTGAACGCATTATACAAGACAATATGGCAGAAGGAACAAAATAAGAAGAATTCTTGCAACATGGGGGTTCAAGGAGCAACTTAACAGAGAGGAAAGGTGCCTAGCTAGTGGACAAATAAAAGATTTTTCTTCCAAGCTCTAAGAGTGGTGTAAATAGAAGCATAGAACAGAGGTGGTCAATCTGTGGCTCCAGAGCCACATGCGGCTCTTCAGAAGTTAATATGGAGCTCCTTGTGTAGGCACTAACTCTGGGGCTGGATCTACAGGTGCCAACTTTCCAGTGTGCTGGGGGGTGCTCACTGCTCAACCCCTGGCTTTGCCATAGGCTCTGCCCCCACTCCATCCCTTCCTGCCCCATCCACTAAGCCTGCAGTGCCTTCATTCCTCCCCCTCACCCCCAGATACTCCTGCATGCCATGAAATAGCTGATCAGGAGGTGTGGGGAGGGAGTGGGAGGCGCTGATCGGCAGGGCTGCCAGTGAGTAGGAGGCGCTGGGAGTGGGGTCGGGGAGCTGATGCTGGGCTGCTGATGTATTACTGGGGTTCTCTGGCAATGTACATTGGTAAATTCTGGCTTCTTCTCAGGCTCAGGTTGGCCATCCCTGGCATAAAAAGACAGATACAGATGAGCAGAGCATGAGCAGACATGTATCTGGTGGCAAGATTACCTAGAGCACTGAAGGTAAAAGACTATGGTCAAACTTGATAGGAAGGTTTCCAAGATAATGGAGTGGTATGATATGGTATCTATTCTGTAATTCTGAGGGAGCTGGGGCGGAATATAAATGCCCATACCTATATAGTGCTTTCATTCCTAAGCGCTTCGACTACATACATTCTGTAGTACTGAAGTACCACACTTTGTTGATGGAGGGCCACAGCTACATGAAAAATCAGCACTCAGAATGCTACCAAAAAAGGTGGGGTGAGAGATGGAGGGGGCATGGAATATTGTCAATGCTCCTCTTACAAAGACTTAGGCTCTTTGGTACCTACAAAGAATGCTCCGTTTAAGATCTAATTTTAAAAAAAGACACAATAAGCTATTTAGTATTCTGTTTATCTACCAGAAAAAGTGGAACAGAGCTGATCCTGCAGGCCCATGATTCTTCGGAATTTAGATATCCCAATTCTGATTCTTACAGAAAGCAGCATCCTCTCTAATAGGGTAAGAGCCAGGATACAGGAACCAACATGTTATTCTCAAACTTCACATACAGTGACAGATCCTGAAAAAATCTTATCTCCTGTAATTGCCCCAGGGCCATTGAAATACACTTCAGAATCCACAGCTTTTCTCCAGTTATACAAATCAATGGGAAGCAAAACACAATAATTGAAATACACATCTCAGAATGAACTGCAGCATAGAACATAAATAAAAGCCTTCATGGAAGCTCATGGGAATAAGCCACTAATGGAGGAAACAATCAGTACTGGATACCATGGTAGAGTTTCCAGTAAAATAGATGTGATTAGGGCTAACATTGCATGACCAATCTAGGAGAACAGGAACAAGAACATGCCATTGTTTCATTTGTGCCACATCTACAGAGTCAAATTCTTCTCAGATTCACCCATACTACCCCTTAACTGAAATGGAGCAGAGTTGGTACAATTCCATAAAAAACTTAGCCCACAGTAATAAAGAAAAAGTACTGAAATTCCAAAGTAACTGGATACATCCTATCTTTACTTTGGAAGCTGAGAGTTATCCCAAACCTGGCACAATGAACGGTACTAGTCCATTCACCACCATTATGTATCATTTTACATACACACATACACACACACACCTGCACTTAGCCTCTAAAATAGAAGTCTGAAAAATTAAATGCAATATCTGTTTAGTCAGCTGTTATTTCAGGGAGGTATTTTCAAATATTCTGTTCATTTGCTTTTCTATATGTCACAAATTTATCTGTTAAACCAATCTGCACTGAATTTCTTTTTGAAGTCATCCTGGAAATGGTCGTGCTTTTGTACCACTAACTAGGTGGCAGCAATAAGGATGCAACAGTTAGGGGCTAACTTCTATAAGACATCTCTTCAATCTGTGCTGTGTAGTGACTTGTGAGTGGCAGACGTATTATTATGCTATTACAATATCATGGTGGTTCAATAGTGCAAGATGTATGTGATGCATGACCACATTCCAGACCATGTCTTCAAACCAAGTTCTAACAGAAAGTGCAAAATAAGTTCTCTTAAATAACAAAAGAAATAACTTTTGAAAATGATTTTTTCTGTTTTCAGCTTTCAAATCTTCATTTTTGGGGGGGGGGGACCAGAAAAGCATCAAACCCTTTTGTATTACATCCTAAAGTTCTGTTGAACTCCTGAGCACACCCGCATAGTGTTACCAATTTTTGTGATTGTATTTCAAGTAATGCTCCAGCTGCTAGAAGCATGAGACTAAAAAAAACACAACTTTCATTTTAAGAAATAAGTTTCTAGCCCTAATGGGTTGTGGAGGAAAGCTCAGTAACATATACCCCTAAGGTACACTTGGGTTGTCCACACTGCAATTAAAAACCCATGACTGCCCTGTGTCAGCTGACTCAGGCTTGTGGAGCTCGGGTTAAGGGGCTGTTTAATTGCAGTGTAGACTTTCGGGCTGTGGCTGGAGCCTGGGCTCTAGGAGCCTGCAAGGTGGGAGGGTTCCAGAGCATGGATTGCAACCTGGAGACCAATTAAACAGCCCTGCAAGCCTGAGTCACCTGGCATGGGCCAGCTGCTGGTGTCTAATAGCTGGATAGTATACGTTAAAGGTGCAAAGTTACTAGCTGCGGGGCAGAGCATGAAGCAGAAGATGTGATTTACCTTGATTTAAGTAAGTCTTTTAACACAGTCCCACATGGCATTCTCATAAGCAAGCTAGGAAAATGTGATCTAGATGAAATTACTATAAGGTGAGCACAAAACTAGTTGAAAGACTGTACTCAGAGTAGTTATCAATGGTACACTGTCAAACAGGGATGGCACGTCTAGTGAGGACCAACGTGAATCTGTCCTGGGTTTAATACTATTCAATATTTTCATTAACAATATGGAAAATGAATTGGAGAGTATGCTTATACAATTTGCAGATGACACCAGATTGGAGGGGTTGCAAGCACTCTGGAGAACAGGATGAGAATTCAAGGTGACATGCACAAATTGGAGAACTGTTCTGAAATCAACAAGATGAAATTCAAGAAAGACAAATGTAAAGTACTTCACTTAGGAAGGAAAAAAATCAAATGCACAACTACAAAATGGGAAGCAACTGTCTAGGTAGTGGTACTGCTGAAAAGAATCTGGGGAACATAGTGGATCACAAATTGAATATGAGTCAATTTAATTTTGTTGCAAAAAAGGCTAATACTCTGGGGTGTATTAACTGGAGCATTGGATAGAAGACACTGGAGGTAATTCTTGAAATCTGCTTGTCATTGGTGAGGCCTCTGCTGAAGTACTGTATTCAGTTTTGGGCACCACACATTAGGAAGGATGTAGATAAATTGGAGAGCATGCACAGGTCAGCAACAAAAATGATAAAAGGTGCAGAAAACCTGACCTCTGAGGAAAGTTTAAAATAACTGGCCATGTTTAGGTTTGAGAAAAGAAGACTGAGGGAGGACCTCATAACTGTCTTCAAATATGTTAAGGGCTGCTGTAAAGATGATGGTGATCAATTGTTCTATGTAGAATCATAGAATCACTGAAGGTAGGCAAGAAGTAATGAGCTTAATGTGCAGCAAGGGAGATTTAGGTTAGACATAAGGGAAAACTTTCACACTATAAGGGTAGTAAAGCCCTAGAATAGCCTTCTAAGGAAGGCTGTGGAGTCCACATCACTGGAGATTTTTAAGACTAGAGGAACAAACATTGGTCAGGAATGGTCTACGTTTACTTGGTCCTGCCACAGTGCAGCAGGGGGCTGGACTTGATGACTTCTTGAGGTCCCTTCCAGCCCTACATTTCTGTGAAAGACCAGAACACAAATTAAAGAAAAAAATAAAAATTTTAAGTCCTCATGGAATGAAACCTTGCTCCCCCTGAAGTCAATGACAAAACTCATTGACTTTAGTGTGGCCAGAATTTCATACCTTTAATTTATTAATATTGAATTTATTAAACTGAAAAGGTTTGACATTGCCAAAACCCATATCTTTATTCATGCTAACTAACTTACTTCCACGTTTAAGCGTTGGTAGGATTCATCCTTACAGAAGGATTCATCCAGTGCATGGGACCAACATATGAATCATCACACCGCTTAATCCTTCTTGATAGCTTAAGACTTGAGTGATGCACAGACCTCATTCAACCCTTGCACATCAGAAGTAAATTTCATCCAAATTAAGGAGTAACTTTTTCTTCTGTGGGTTCCAGTTCTGAAAAAGACAAACACCTGCCAAGTCTGCCCATTGTTATGCAGCATAGTTATCTATTAGAACATACCTGAAAGTGCTTGTGTTTTGTTTTCCAAAAGCTGTCAATTAATGCCTAGTTTACAGACTATACATTTATTATTTTTTTTCTAGTTGCTAGAAAACTCAGGATTGTGGAGTCGGGCTTGAACTGTTGGCTTTTAAGTTTTATTTCCATTTTACTTAAAACTTGGAGAGTTGAGCTTTATTTTTGTTTTCCATTTTTCCCCCTTTTTTTGTATAAGATAACTGACAATTGATGGACAAGAAAGTGTTTATTTACTGGGTTGCATTGCTTTTACCTTTTAAAAAAGTCCTTCTTGTCAGTCTAGAGTTGAGATTCTATCGCTTAGTCTCAAGAAGATAATCCTTCTTGAATATTAAAAGCATAAAAAAGTCAACAAGCACTCCATCGGCCAAGTCCATTATTTATTTTTGCTTAACTTTTTTAATAAAAACAATGTAGAATCTATCTATGACCTGAGTACAACACATTTTCAACTGAAAACCATCCCAAAAAATCTCTGAATTTTACTACAGAAATTAAATGTAAGTAACGCATAAGGTTCAGTTGTTTATTTATGGGATTCACTATAGAAATGTTACATATTGATCACTGAGTAGTCAGTAAACTCAAGATCAAGATTGTTGCTGGATTAGATTAGTTCAAAAGAAAGAGCCCATTGACAATATTCAATTTTTCATTAATTCATCTCTCACCCCCTTTTCTTCTCATTTTTTGGAGAAAAGTATCCATTATATTATGAATAAGGCTATGATTTGGTCATGGAGGTCACGGAATCTGTGACTTCCACAGACCTCAATGACTTCAGCCCTCAGTGGCTGGGAGCCGCAGGGAACTCCCACCTCCCATGGTGGCTGGGAGCTGCATTCCCCCACAGCTCCCCAGCCACAGCGGGTGAGAGGGATCCTTTGCAGTTCCCCAGACATCGCAAGCAGCAGGGGAATCCCCACAGCTCCCCACCTGGGGGGAATTCCCCCAGAGCTCCCCAGTCCCTAGGCAGTGGGGGAATCCCCCACAGTTCCGCAGCCACTGCAGGTAGGGGGCCTTCCCAGCTCTCAGCCACGGGCAGGAGCCATAGTTCCCAGTCACAGCAGGGCAGGGTGCTCGACCTTCCTCCCTCCCCATTTTGTCATGGACATTTTTAATAAAAGTCAGGGACAGATAGACTCATAGACTCATAGGTCAGAAGGGACCAATATGATCATCTAGTCTGACCTCCTGCACAAGGCAGGCCACAAAACCCTACCCATACACATTTATATCAACCCCTAACCCATGACTGAGTTATTGAA
>NC_133770.1:138694206-138740286 GCF_003597395.2 Chelonoidis abingdonii
CCCCTAATCAGGTAAGCCCCGCCCCCAACTCAGGGCTCAGCCTCGCTCTCAGCACACGGCCCCTAGCAGCCTGCACACACACACACTCACACACAAACTCCACAATACAATCCACAAACTACAAAAACCTGCTCCTCCAACAGAACTCCCACTCAAACTCCCCTGTTAGCAGCTCTGTTTGCTGGCTCCTGTGCAGCTGCAGCTGTGGCTTTCATGAATTTTTTTAATTGACTGTGACCTGTCCATGACTTCTACTAAAAATGTCCATTACAAAATGGTACCCTTAATTATGAATAGTCATCGGTTTGTTTCCCAGACATAAATTTACCTTATAGATGTAATTCCTCAGTCTGATTGTCAACGTTCAATTATCTTTTTTAAAAAAAACACTTTAATGTAAAATGCTGGCTTACTGCAGTTGTCTTAGATAAGCTGATGTTTCACCTATCTCTAGATCAGCTTCAAAACTGAAAGGAAACTCTTCAGCAATTCATTACCCCATTGCTGAGCTTTACTTTATATTCACAGGTTTGGTGCCACACCACCATAGAGTTACGGTTAGTGTGATTAATGTGCACAAGCCTTGTCAAGTAGCGTCAGGTTAAGGACTGTTAGGCCTCAAACTTCCGGAAGCTGTAAGAAGCGAGTACAGTAGAATCCTGCAGGCATAGGCATAATATATCTAGGAAGCTTTATAGACTAAAGAGGAAACTCTGTAAAGGTAGATACAGACTTGTGGTTACTATGCTCTGCAACCAAACACCTCTTTAAGCTGATTTGAGCATTTTTGAGTCTAGAAAATTAACCACTATTAGCCACATAGAGAAGAGATGAGATGAGCACAGGTGCACAGTTCATAAGTTCGAAACAACCACAAATAGCACCCTAGAACATTTGGCCACCTTGACTGGTTGACTTGTTTTTAAGCAAATACTGTATAAATAAGATACAGAGGCACAAGTGTGTGTGTGTGTTGACCTAAAAGAAATCGCTCTTTGTCAGGCTCACATACACCCCCTGAACCAAAGGGACTTGTGCTTCACTGACCATCTGTGCCTGGCCAGTGCAGGAAATGGTCAACGGAAGGTAATGTATCTTTGGACGAAGGCAGGGTCAGATTTTAAACTAAGTAAGGTCTGGTTACACTCAAGCTGGTTAATCTTAAATCTGTATTAATGCTACAGTTTAAGTGTATTAGTAGGTTGTTTAAGCTTTATAAAATAGTAGTAGTCGATAGTTAAGCAATATATAATAACTGTATATGTTTTGTGCCTTGCTGAAAACAGGTACAGCGTTGGTAAAGTTAGTAGTTCATAGATCATAGTAGCTTTGCAAGTCGCTGTGCCTGTCTTCAGTATAAGTTACCATCAAGTTATCATAAAAGTCAGTAAAAGTTTATAAGTTAATTAGATAAAGTTATAGATAGGTTAAGGTTAGTAAAATATAGTAAATCAATGTATTAATATTACATGTAGAATTGCATTAGTTGGAAGTGGTCACAGTACATGTAAAGTTGCCAGGCAATCAAAAATAGTATCGTTGCATGTTCTTGTAACGGTTTTCAATATTATATGCCTTTTATATATGTACTTATAAAAATAGATAGTTAATGCATAATATTATTTGTACTTGTGCTTGCCTCCAGTTTAACTTGCCATTTGTATTAATTCTCACTCAGTGTTGGTCTTTAATTCTGTTTCTCTTATTCTGTCTGTGTTGCCTTTATAGTCGTAAGTCATTAAAAGCCTTTCTTGAGGAATAATTAATTGTTCAGCTTTTCTTTTGCAGACACTACTCAACCTCATTACATTTGTGTTGGGTGGTGGAAAGTAGTGATCACCCAGAGCCCCATTAGGGTCCTGACGTGTGCCTCCTTCTTCCATTGATCTCCACAGTTAGCATAACAATGGTGGTAAGGGTGGCCAATAGAGTGGTTTTACCACTATGCTCGTCTATGCTTTTTCAAAATACCACTCTACTGAAAGGATTCTATACTCACTTCCCTGACTTCCCTCTTCCCACCCATCCCCCCCACTCACACACAAGCGCCTTTATCCCCCAAAAATCCCAAAGTGTTTTACGAACTAGGGCTTGAACTCAGCAAAGCTTTTAAGTGTATGCTGAAGTCTCCTTCACGTCAATGGGAAGTTAAGAACATATGTTGCTGAAGCAGGGCCTATACAAAATCCCACTTGTCCCCAAGGAAAGCAACAAGGACACCACGTTGTATTATTTGAATTACAGTGAAGACCAGAACAACCTGCAGGGCATGGGGAACTATAAGGACCCAAGCATAGTTAGAACATCAAGTCACTTTGAGGGGACGTCAAAATACAGGAGCCATTTCCCACATGCATTAAACATGTTAATGTACAAAAAACAAAACATTAACTGGTCTTTTTTAAGCGCACTGAGAAGTACAGATAAATAGATATGGCTAGATTAGATCCTGATAGCTAGTATTATAGTTCATTAAATGACTTAGCACATGAATTCAAAATGTATCAAATAGGTTTTCATACCACCTGTATTACTCCAACATTTCCATATACATGTATAGTTATTCATTTGTATGCTGTCTCAACTCTAGACATATTACATACAGAAAACAGAAATATTTAAAAAACTTTGAAATGTGTGACTACTTCAGTTTCTCCCTTAAACAAACAAACCAGTCCCCTGCAGTAAACTCCATATTCTGTTCTTCAGCTTGATTTCAAACAATATCAAAGGCATGCTAATATTGCGGGGATTAGTACATTTAATTATTTATGTGCCATTGATTTAATTGAGAGCTTCCATAGGAAAAACATGCAAAATCCCCAAATAACAAAGTCCCATTAATAGGCAAATAAACTTGATCTCCTTAAAAAACATTAGAATTTTCTGATAGGATTTGCCTTAAAATAAAGTAAAAATGGTTGTTGCAGAGGTGCGCCATATCTATCTACATGTAAAGAGCAGCAATAAGAAATGTCTTGTCCTTGGTACATATCTTCCTCTGGTGCTTTTATTTATTTATTTACTTAGTTAGTTAAGTTTTTACTCTTTACTTAAGCATAAGTACCATATCACAGTACTATCTAATACATCCTCTGCTGGAAACAATAGCCTCCCTATGTAATGGGATGGACTTTATAGGCAGCCCAGGTAGCGACATCTGTAGTTAAGACAATTCTGCCCATTACAGGACTCTCTTAATTTGCTTATATCTTTGCCAAACTTTAATCATTTCAGATAAAATTTTCCACTCTGGGTGTCTGCCTGAGGCAGATTTTTTTTTTTAATCACATTTCAGCTAAAAGGACAGGAGTACATTGGCACCTTAGAGACTAACAAATTTATTTGAGCACAAGCTTTTGTGGGCTACAGCCCCACTTCATCGGATGCATATAGTGGAAAATACAGTAGGAAGATTGATAGATAGATAGATAGATAGATAGATAGATAGATAGATAGATAGATAGATAGATAGATAGATATACATATACACACAGAGAACATGAAACAGTGGATGTTGCCATACACACTATAAGGAGAGTGATCAGTTAAAGGGAGCTATTATCAGTAGGAGAGAAAAAGAACTGTTTGTAGTGGTAATGAAAACGGCCCATTTCCAGCAACTGACAAGAAAATGTAAGGAACTGGAGCGGGGTGGTGGGGGAATAAGCATGGGGAAATAGTTTTATTTTGTGTAATGGCCCATCCACTCCCAGTCTTTATTCAAGCCTAGTTTGATGGTGTCCAATTTGAAAATTAATTCCAATTCAGCAGTCTCTCGTTGAAGTCTGTTTTTGAAGGTTTTTTTGTTGTAATATTGTGACTTTTAGGTCTGTAATCAAGTGATCAAGGAGATTGAAGTGTTTTCCAACTGGTTTTTGAATGTTATAATTCTTGACTTCCATTTATTCTTTTATGTAGAGACTGTCCAGTTTGGCCAATGTACATGGCAGAGGGGCATTGCTGGCACATGATGGCATATATCACATTGGTAGATATGCAGGTGAATTAGACCCTGATGGTGTGGCTGATGTGATTAGGTCCTATGATGGTATCTCCTGAATAGATATGTGGACAGAGTTGGCAACGGGCTTTGTTGCAAGGATAGGTTCCTGGGTTAGTGTCTTTGGTGTGTGGTTGCTGGTGAGTATTTGCTTCAGAATGGGGGGCTGTCTGTAAGCGAGGACTGGCCTGTCTTCCAAGATCTGTGACAGTGATGGATCATCCTTCAGGATAGGTTGTAGATCCTTGATGATGTGCTGGAGAGGTTTTAGTTGGGGGCTGAAGGTGATGACTAGTGGCATTCTGTTATTTTCTTTTTTGGGCCTGTCCTGTAGTAGGTGACTTCTGGGTACTCTTCTCGCTCTGTCAATCTGTTTCTTCATTTCAGCAGGTGGGTATTGTAGTTGTAAGAACGCTTGATAGAGATCTTGTAGGTGTTTGTCTGAGGGGTTGGAGCAAATGCAGTTGTATCATAGAGCTTGGCTGTAGACAATGGATCGAGTGGTGTGGTCTAGATGGAAGCTGGAGGCATGTAGGTAAGTATAGCGGTCAGTAGGTTTCCAGTATAGGGTGGTGGTTATGTGCCCATCATTTACTAGTACTATAGTGTTCAGGAAGTGGATCTCTTGTGTGGACTGGTCCAGGCTGAGGTTGATGGTGGGGTGGAAATTGTTGAAATCCAGGTGGAATTCCTCAAGGACTTCTTTTCCATAGGTCCAGATGAAGATGTCATCAATGTAGCGCAAGTAGAGTAAGGGTGTTAGGAGACAAGAGCTGAGGAAGTGTTGTTCTAAGTCAGCCATAAAAATATTGGGATACTCTGGGGCCATGCAGGTGCCCCATAGCAGTGCCACTGATTTGAAGGTATATGCTGTCCCCAAAGGTGAAATAGTTATGGGTGAGGACAAAGTTACAAAGTTTAGCCACCAGGTTTACCGTGACGTTATTGGGGATACTGTTCCTGACGGCTTGTAGTCCATCTTTGTGTGGAATGTTGATTTAGAGGACTTCTACATTCATTGTGGCTAGGATGGTTTGAATTGGAATTAATTTTCAAATTGGACGCCATCAAACTAGGCTTGAATAAAGACTGGGAGTGGATGGGACATTACACAAAGTAAAACTATTTCCCCATATTTATTTCACCCCCACACATCTAGCCCCAGTTCCTTACATCTCCCTGTCAATTGCTGGAAATGGGCCATTTTCATTACCACTACCTTCCCTCTTATCCCATGACAGCTTACTTGGCTTAAGAGCCTTTGGTGACAGACCTTATCAAAGGTTTTCTGAAAATCTAAGTACACTTTATCCACTGGATCCCCCTTGTCCACATGCTTGTAGAACATACCACCAGTTTGGGGCATCTGCCCTTGTTTTCTGACAGTCTGCCTTGAGGAAGGTACTTTCAGCTGTGAGGCATTTTAGATAGTGTGCCTGCTCTAACTCATCAGAAGCAGTACATAGAACAGGATTGGGAGACACAATTAAGAGCACTTTGAGCACTTCAGAGCTCTGCTCCATTGGGACTGAGGGAAAAGCCAGAGTGTCAAGAATTCAGAGGTCAAGGCGCACAATCAGCAATATGTATCCAATGGACATTCTTCCTGAAGCACTCTAGCGGTTGGGTTAACCACAGCTGAGTCTCTAGTAGTAACAGTAAAAAGCTACATTACAACTCCAAGTGTGGTTTCTCTTCCCCCTCGATCCCATAGTAACTGACAAGCCCCTGTGGGACATCCATCCGCCAGCTCATTCTGCATTTGGTTGCTAATTAACACTGATCTGTATTTTTCCTGAGGAGCCCCAAGTGTTCGGATGGACCATGGATAACTGAGTTTGCAACAGCCAGCAAGCTACCAAAATTGCAGCATGTGACATTTATTTCTGAAACACCAAAAACTATTTTAATAAATTATTTACACATTAAAAAGTAACATTGAAGCAATCCACCCACCTGAGTCATTGACACTTATGAAATACAGTGTCTCAATGCATCTTAAAACACAGATCACTTCATAGTAAGTGTATTTATTGTTCATTAAGTGCAATTACTCAAAACTGAATCATTGCATAGCAGTTAACATGATTTAATATGGTGCCTATGGTGTATATTTCAGAAGTAAGCCTTCCTCAAGTCAAAATGCTAAGGTAAAGAATTACTGGGGAGAGACCTGGTTTTAGATTTGTGCATACACAACTAATTTTAAAACACTGTATAGAAATTTAAACGGGGATAACATTCCCTGGACAAACATTGCAATTGCTATTCAACCCCTTGCACCCACAGAGTATATGAAACAAACCTAAAAGATGCATCTTATGTTTAGTGAAGAACACTTCTAAATTGATGGTGGAGCTATGAGAAATACATATGAATGTGCTTATGAGAAGAGTGGAACTAAAGGCCAACAGCTCACTATCACATATAGCCTTTATTTGACATGCAAAGAGGACTGCAATCTGACAGCAACATTTTTACCATTTACCTCTCACATTACAGCTGCTGTCAAAAGCATGGATTCATGTAGGGCCATATTCTAGTCTCATTAGAAGTTCAGTCATGAGAATGAGGTGCAGAGTTACAGTCTTAATGTCTGATAGTTGGAGAAAAGCAGCGTAGTCTACAGTGCTACTTTGATCTTTTCATTATTCTGTAATTTGGTTGACCATTGGTGTTCTCCCTTGTTTACAGTTTCACTAACCTGGGAGGAAGAGCAGCAGTGTAAAAAGGTCAGAGCAGTACGAGGAAAGTCTGACAGAATATGCTAGGCATTCAAATCCAGGTATAATCAATGCCATAAAAATATCAAACTAACCCACCCAGAAAATGACATCATAATACATTCTCAATACACAAGTATTGGGAAATAAACCAAACTACCCCCCCACGCACCTAGTGGTTTAGACTGGAAAATAAATTCTTTGAGCTTAGAGATACACAGTGGGTACACTTAATTATTCCATTTCCAGAGATTATAGTGAAATGAAGATTCTATTTTTATAATTTGTACAACTGGCTATATATATATTTTATAGTACATATTTATTTTGTGACACCCCAAATTAGGAGCTGTTTTTTTCTAGTCTAACATTGGACATTCAAGGCTTTAAATCAGCAAGGTACGTTAAGCATTTGTAGTCCCCCTGAACATGCTGCTTAAAGTTACACATGTGCAGAAGTCTCTTGCTGAATCATCACCAAAGTGCACATAAGTCAATGGTAATGACTCAGACCTTCAGATTTTTTTTAAAAGGGCATGCCTTTAGGTATGTAAATATGGGAACGCAACCACTGGGACAACAAAATTAAAAAATGGTTTACATTATTTTGGTGTACATTAAATAATGTACACCAAAATAATTGTTGGGGATCATATCATATTGCTGAATATTCTTTTATTCAGTTTCACGGAGACAACTTATATACAAATTTATCCAGTTCCCCACGAGCAACATTTGAACATCTTCACTTGTGTTGAAAATTTTATTACCATAGAAATATAATGTTAAAGTCACTCTATTCCTGCTCTTATTTTTATACTAATGAAAAGACAAAGGTTGGTCAAAAATTCTGCCAAAACTATATTGGTCAAAAACATTTCCATTTTCCAACGAAAAGCTGAAATTGTCCTCTTCCTGAAGGGGGAAAAGCAGCAGCAAACACTTTCCAAACAGCTCTACAAGTACCTTTGAACCTTGATTGGTTTTCTTCGATTGCTTTCCCCTGTTATAACTGTGTTTTTATTGTGTTGTGTATGCACTGCACTCTAAACATTTCAGCCAGGGGACGTCTAAAACAAAACCAAAAATTACTCTTAGTTATTGAAAATCCAAACAAGGGACCAAATTCTGCCCACACACCAGAATAAATCCAGAGAAACTTAGTTGATGTCAGACCTTGAATTCACACTGATGTAACAGAAGAATTTGACTCTATGTTTGCATGTTATACCCAAGTAAATTGAGAAATAATTGAAAAATGTGTGCTACTGTCCACTTTCCTCTTTACAATTGTCCTTGCTGTTAAAATATCAATTATGAGAACAGGGCCGGTGCAAGGAAGTTTTGCGCCCTAGGCAAAACTTCCACCTTGCACCCCCCATCCAGCTAACTCAGCCCCCAACCTGGGGAGCCCCCCCCCCGCAGCAGCTACTCCCACCACCACCACGACAGCTAATCCCTTTCCTCTCCCTCCCCCCACGGCAGCTAACCCTGCCTGGGGAGACCTCCCCCGCCCCGGCAGCTAACCCTGCCTGGGGAGACTCCCCCCACGGAAGCTAACCCTGCCTGAGTTTTGCCCCATCCAGCTCACCTCGGCTCCACCTCCTCCACTGAGCACGCTGGCGCTGCTCTAATTCTCCTCCCCACCCAGGCTTGCGGCGCCGATTGGAGGAGACTTAGAGCGGGGGCTGTGTGCTCAGTGGAGGAGACAGAGTGGAGGTGAGCTGGGGCAGAGGCTGTTCCCCTGTCCGCCTCCCCCCCGTTACTGCAGGTAGCCCTCCCCGCGCGCCCCCCCCACCAACTCACCTCCACTCCACCTCCTCGCCCGAGGGGACTTTTAGGTGCCCCCAATTACTAGGCGCCCTAGGCAGCGGCCTAGTTTGCCTAGATGGTTGCACTGGCCCTGTATGAGAAGTCCTAACAATTATGTTTAGTTCAGGAGGGACTTCAGTGAAAAGCTTAGTTGCTATAATAAAACCCTTTTATGACTCCTAATTCAAACTAGCTCTGATGAGGTAGAAAAAAAAAATCCTAAAGCTTAAATGTTTTGTCTCAAAGATCCATTCTGTTCATCTTTAATCTACATTATACTGTGCCATCCACCCTCCGAGTGAAATAAATATTGGATGAGTAAAACCTACAACACAGCTCAAAAAACATCCTTCTTGTAGGGTGCTGGTTTTTCCTTTGCCTACAAAGTCCCCATTGAAGTTAGGCTAATTTAAAGAGCTGAATCCAGGGTCACACTCAAAGTCTTTTCCAGACAGTTTTATTTCTCAAACAGAGGCATAATAAATAATAATAATAATAATAATTAATAAAACCACTAACATTTCCTCAGCCCACCCTGAGCACTAAATAGTCTGTTGTCCTCTCCCTCCCCCCAAAAGGTGCTAAACAAGGATGAAATTTTGTTGAATTTGATCCAACAGGCTTGTGCTAGTTAATCTGATCACCCGGTTCACATCTGTCTCCATGCTGAGACAAACATCTACTAATAGGGAAACTTGTTATTTTTGTAATGTTCCCTTCAGAAAGGAAAACAAAAGTCAGAGCACACTGTGCTCTTCACACTAACACATGATGCCTTACCAATAGCACATTTGTCACCAGAGAACAAAGGGAGATGTCTTATATTGAAAACTGCAGTGCAAAAACTTATTCCTCATTTACATATCTTTATGAACCACCACATCAACACTAGACTTGAGTCTCCAGACATCCCCAGATCTCCATTACATTGTTGGAATTAGTGGTGGGAAAACTGGTTTAGTGTAAATAAAAATTCCCCAAATCTTTCCCCATTCATAAAACTGAAGTTAAGTCTTGAGGTCTGGGACACTGGGGCTTATTGGTGGCATCTCAGGGAAGTTATTCCTGATTTAAATCAGTAGAAGTGAGTGGAGTACCAAGCCCAAAGAGTCTTGCTATAAGAAAAGTTACTTACTCCACAAAACTTGTTGCTTTTGTCAAAATAGTGAGGAAATTTTCCTCACTGTTAATGATATAAATAGTCAGGGGAGTCTAATGAAAGTGCTCACATTATCAGGAACCCCCACCATAGAGTTTTTGTGGATTTTCTTTGACATTTCCCACAAGTACTCTAGACAAATCATCATAAAGTACTTTTACAAGCAAAAAAGAGATTCTATTCAGATCTTATTTAAATCAGTGCAATTAAAAGTGATTCAAAAATATTAATGTTATGTTCAAAGTAGGTCCAGTTCATTGTTTTTGGTGCTCACTCTAGTTGTCTTGCTATGCAGCAGAGAATCATAATCACATACTGAACAACTTTTTAAACTGATTTGTTTAAGTGTGCAATTGTGTAGTGCAATCTTAAGCATTCCTGAAATTGACAACCTGTTGAAGCGATGACAGTTTTTAGGCCTCCTCATACCAATCTTGCATTACTTCCAGTATTGTTGTTAAACAGGAGTCAGTCTTCTGCATCTTAAGCCAACCATGTTCCATTCAGACCAGAGTTCACCACAGATGACATTGTTACTGGATGGCATCTGCAATGCTCAAACTACTTACTGGAATGCTTTATCCTACTATATTTTAATGTCCTCAACTCTTTCCAAACTCATGCAATTCCATATTAACCCAGGTGGAAAGCTGGTTGCAGTACATTCGATATCACAGGCTTGTGCATATTGTTACAATTCAGAAATTCCATTAGAAACAATGGGAAGTGAGCTGACCTGAAATGAAATTAGTGCAGAATTAAAGATTGCACACATCAGAAAAATGTGTCAAATGCTGATCACAGTGGGCCCTCTGCTAAAGGATACCTCGCCTTTCGTATTGTGAAAGGCCCTATCTAACTTATAGTCCTTGTGTTAAAATCTGTTAGTTTTTAAGGTGCCACCAGACTCCTCGATGACTTCATCTTGTAACAGACAATACTTTAGCTCTCTGGTAAAAGGGAAAAGCCTCTTCATGAGGGTCGGCAGGGAGGGGGTTCAGGACTTGGTAAATTGGTATTGGTCTGCTGCCTTAGGACCAAAATTCTTTATCATATCACAATAGATGTGCACTAGTAGATCAAAAATGCAAGAGCTGAATGCTTCTACAGTCTGTGCTTTGTACATCATGATTTCAGCTTGGGGATAACTTCACATGACTTCTTTTGATATTCAGAGAGACAAAGATAAAAAGACTGCAAACATATGACATGTGAAGAAAAAATGTGCAGGAATGTCTTAGGCCTGGTCTACACTACATAGTTAGGTCGACATAAGACATCTTACTGCCCTTCTTCAGGTCAATGGAAGTGTTCCTGGAGAGAACGTTCTCCATCAACAGAAGGAGGGTAGTGTGGACATCCGCCATCATGGTAACTACTGAGGTGGCTGTAAATTGACCTATGTTAGGTTGACTTAAGGCTGTAGTCAGGACCAGTGCCAGAGTTTCTCTCGCCCTAGGCGCACGGCCATTTCGCCGCTTCCCACTCTGATCCCGTGGCTCCGGTGGAGCTGCCTCAGGCATTCCTGCGGAGGGTCCGATGGTTTGTGGCTTCTGCGAAGCTGCCGCAGGCATGCCTTCAGGAGGTCCATCGGAGCCTTGGGAGCAGTCGACCCTCCGCAGGCACAACTGCGGCAGGTCAACCAGAGCCACCTGCCGCCCCCCCCGGCAAAATGCGTCCCCTTCAATAATCCTGGCACCCTGGGCGATTGCCTAGGCTGCCTAAATGGTAGTGCCAGCCCTGGCTGTAGTGTAAACATGCCCTTAATGTTCCCCTAATTAAGTCAAATGGTTAAATTCAAGAGTTACTCAGGCAGCTCCTTTTCATGGATATTTATTATGTCATATGTTGAAACATTGCTTCAAAGCATTTTCAGTTTCCCTAGTAGTACAGGGCAATGCTCAGTTAAAAGGAGCACCCTTTTGTTGTAGAGAAGACTTAGTTTCAGTTCCTGCACAGGCTTTTTCATTGTATCTATCTTTGTCCCTGTTTCTGGTATGTTCTACCTGGTAATCTGGAATCCTGAGCTCCAACTCATGCAATAGTCCTTTACCATAAAATGTGTTATTGATGGGACTAAATTAAGGATACAGGCTGTGTATCTACGAATACAGTTATTTATTCTAGCATATAAACAAATAACAGCACAAGTTATGATAGAATGAAAGAAAGGAGTGACAGTTCAAAATTGAAGTTTGTCATATCAGATCAGTGATAAGCCAACTAAAGATAAGCCCAGTTAAATCAGAAATTCAGGTAAAGTACTGTACAGTGATGTTCATCTAGGCACCTCCTAGTTCATGAATGACAAACTCTTTATAGCAAAATAGAATTTAGGCAAAGCTTTTGAGAATAGTAGAACAGTTTTTAGATGAATGATAAATGCAGAAAAAGCAATATTTTGAGTAGACTATAATAATATTTAATTAAACTTTTTATTAGAGCTGGTCAAAAAAACAGTTCCTACAGTCTGCCTGACCAGTTCTATACACGAAACTGGGAGCATGAGTTCTCCTAATGGAAAATTTTGGATGAACACAAAAATATTTTCATTTGGAAATGCTGCCATTGGGACTTACGAGAGTTGTAGTTTGTGTGCCTCATGCTCCCATCTACATCTCTCTTGACACACCACAGTCCCCCCACCCCCTGCCTTCTTACAGATGGGAGGCAGTGCATTATGGGGGTGTCATGGTATAATTCCCCACTCTGAACCTTAGCGTCCAAGAGATGGGATACCAGCATGAATTCCTGTAAGCTTAATTACCAGCTTAGAACCTGTAGCGCTGCCACCAACCAGGAATTCCAGTGCCTGGTAACACGCACTCTGGTCCCCCCAAAACCTTGCCTGGGGACCCCCACGACCCAGATCCTCTGGATCTTAACACAAGGAAAGTAAACCCTTCCCCCACCGTTCCTCTCCCAGGCTTCCCCTCCCTGGGTACCCTGAAGATCACTGTTGATTCAATATCCTTGATCTAAAAAACAGAGAGGACAAATTCACCTTCCTCTCATCCTTCTCTATTCCCTCCCAGTATCTCCCTGAAGAGAAAGTAATCCTGAACACAAAGGAAAAATTAACCTCTCTCTCTCCCTTCCCTCCTTTCTCCCACCATCAGTCCGTGGATCCAGACCCTGTCCCCTTGGGCCTAACACCAAAATAAAGAATATTGGGTTCTTAACAAGAAACTTTTAATTAACAGAGAGAAAACAGTAAAAATTATTCTTTGTAAATTTAAGCATGAATCGGACAGGGTTGTTTTAGCTATAGGCACTGGTAAATACCCCCTCCCAGCCTAAGTATTCAAGTGCAAATCAAAATCCTTTCAGCAAGATAAAATCTGAAACTCCTTCCAAGCCAAATGCAACATTTGCAAATAAAGAAACAAAACATAAGCCCAACTCGCCTTATCTACCTAGTACTCACTATCCTGAACTTATAAGAGGCCTGTATCGGAGAGGATTGGAGAAGAAACCTGCGTTGCACGACTAGTCACTCTCAGAACCCAGAGAGAACAACCACCAAATAATTCTAACAGCACACACACTAACTTCCCGCCATCCCCATAAGATTGAAAGTAATCCTTCCCCCCTGATTGGTCCTCTGGTCAGGTGACAGCCAGGCTTACTGAACTTGTTAACCCTTTACAGTCAAAAGAGATATAAAGTACTTCTGTTCTATTAACTTCTACTATCTGTTTATGACAGGGGGTCACTGCCATAGGGCACCATCAGAGAAGTAGTCCAGCTGGGAAGACTAGCCCACAGAAAAGAAGAGGGACATTAACATTCCACGTTAGAAATGTTGGAAAGAAAGGAAGCATTGTGACACAACAAGAAAAATAAAATTCTCCTCAGAAAACAAGTTTTATGCAAATCTTTATTTAGCCAAAAAAAATGTTAAGTCAAAAATATGAAAAATTTGACTTGCTCTAATTTTTATATACTAAAAAATTCACTGATAATAAAGCTGCCTGAAACAGTTGGGCATTTTTAGCTTTATATTTCTCATGAACAGAGGTGAAAGTAAGCCAGTACAGTCCAGTATGGCATACCAGCAAGAGCCAGTATGCTGTGCCGGACAGCACCGGCTTCCATGGTGGGGATTTAAAGGGCTCTGGGCTGCCCATAGCTGCAGGCAGCCCAGAGCCCTTTAAATCCCGCCCACGGCTCTGGTGGCCAGGCTGGGGCCAGGAGATAAAGGGCTCAGAGCTCCTGCCGCTGTGGGCAGCCCAGCGCCCTTTAAATCCCACTCGTGGCTCTGGTGGCTGGGCTGGGGCCAGGATTTAAAGGGCTCAGAGCTCTCCACAGCAGCAGGAGCTCCAGGCTCTTTAAATCCCGGCCCCAGCCGGACAAAGCTCGGGGTTCCCTGCGGTGACCAGAGCCCCGGGCCCTTTAATTTGCCCCTGAACCCTGGGGGGCTCCCAGTCACCTCTTCAGCTGGGAGCCCCTGGTTGATTTAAAGGCCCTGGGGCTCCCAGCCACAGCCAGTGCCCTAGAGCCTTTAAATCTTGAGAGGCCCTTCCTCTTCCGTTTGAGGCCACGCTTCTTCTGGATGAGGCCATGCCCCCTCAGGACTCCAGCAGTACCGGTAAGTCCTGTAAGTTACTTTCACCCCTGCTCATGAACTGCACCAATTGCCAAGACTCCCACAAAATGGGACTACAACAGATGCCACCCCTCCCTCAGAGGAGGCCTCTGGCTAGGCTCTGCATCAATACATCAAGGAAGAAGGAAGTCCCCTGCTTTGTTCCACTTGCACATAGAAGGCATGGAAGGCAAGGTAGGCAGTGGTTCTACAGAGGGAAGGTACTATTCCCTCCTGTATGTAGGCCCACCTATATACAATGCAAGCCAAAATGTGACATGTAGACACTGGGCTGAGTAGTGACAGTGCAGGTTGCACCAGCACATGGCCTGAGAATTGTTGAGGGGAAAAGGTTATATTGACACTTGTAAATATTACTCTGATGGTAATTAGGATGACAGCTGGTAGGATGGTTTATATTTGTCTATATACTACACACTGAAATGTAAGTACAATATTTATACTCCAATTGATTTATTTTATAATTATATGGTAAAAATGAGAAAGTAAGCAATTATTCAGTAATAGTGTGCTGTGATACTTGTGTATTTTTGTCTGATTTTGTAAGCAAGTAGTTTTAAAGTGAGGTGAAACTTGGGGTATGCAAGACAAATCAGACTTCTGAAAGGGGTACAGTAGTCTGGAAAATTTGAGAGCCATGGGTGTAGGCTGTCCACCTACGGTGGAGATGATCCATTGTCCTGGGACCAGGGCAATCCAGGGAGCTATCGCCTATCCCGTGCCCACCGGTTGAAATTATAGAGAAACTTTATGCAGGCCACACACCTGTTGGTAACCCTCCTTACACCTTTTCCCACCCTCTGTGCACTGACATGAGTTCTAGCTACAGTCTGCCACTTGATGAGTCTCTGCATTCCTCCATGCCAGTCTGCAAATATGAACTTGTATGTGTGTGTTAAACATGAGGAACATACATAAGAACCAAGGAATTGGCTTTTAAGTATATTGGCCTTTAGAGAAACAAAATAGCTCTATCGATAGTTTGAACAGTATTATTGATACAAGTCAGAACTTCACCAGTTCTGCAAGTAATGACAGCCCAGTTCACTCACTGCTCCATCTGCACACACCACCTTTGGAATCAGCACCGCTTTTAGAAATATTAGTGCCAATTTCTCTTGATATTGCTTTCCACTTTAAAAGTTAATACTGTGCTTGAATGAATTCACGAATGAGTAGGATGTCATCTCAGCTTGCTGTAAAAGCTAGTTGAATGGTTTATATTGCTCCATAGACACATTCTTCAAAGGCTTTGCAACCTATAAACAGAGGATGTTACCACTGGTAGTTATTTTGTATCATCTTGGTGAAAGGAAATAACCCTTGGATCATCTAAAAAATACCTGGAATACATTAAAAATAATCTATGCACATAAAATATGCAGTAGAGGTAAAAGTATGCAAAAATATCCTCATACATAATCAAATAATGTCTTGGGCCTATAAACAGGCTTGAATTGCCTTAAGTCTGGGGTTTTAAATTCCTGGAAATGGTGGGGTAGTGAAAGCAGGTAGTAGTTTTAAAATGTCTGTCAGGTTAAACATTCTAAAATCCCTCCTATTTCCTTTACTTTGTTATGAATTATTCATCTGGACTGAGCAGCATGCAAACAACAATAAAACTACATCTGTATTTTTTTTGACAACTGTTGACAAACTGCAGCTACACTAAAGGCAGAAAATATTAGCTTTGTATTGCCAAGCTGTACACTTTTCTCCTCTTCTCTAGAAGCATTTCAGTCAGTTTCACATTCTTTCTAAGCATCTAAGATTTGCAGTGCATCATTGCTCACATGTAGGTATGAGGTGTTGAACTACAGTTTCATCTTAAACTAAATAGTCAAACTGACCACTTAGGATTTGCACAGCCAATGTACTTCACATTATAGCTTGTTATACAAACAATTCTGTGGCTGCAAACCTTCGGTATCACCAAGAAGCTAGGATAAACTGACATGGAAACCATTGGCTCAGAGCCAGCTCATTAAAAGCAATGGTGTGAATAATATAACTATGTTACAGATTCAGCTCTTTGAACAGCATTATCCACCTAACAGTGCACCAAAGCAACATAATAAACACAAGGATCTTATGGCTTCACATTACCGCAACACATGTTGAAAAATCAGTATTAATCAGACTCAGTAAAACACCTATTAAAAATATCTATATTCTTTTGGTGTGCATGCTAAAATATTCTAAAGCACAGAGGGACACTTATCACACATCAGTTGAAAACCCATGGATTCAAGAGGATTTTTAGCGACTTTTCATGGGCAAAGCAGAATTAAGAGTATGAGGAGAGGTGCTCGTGTGATTTAAATGATTTTATGGAGGTAGAAAGAGTATCTGGGAAATGTGTTTGCAAGCCATGGTACAAATTTAGTTTAAATTAGTACCAGAGATTAAAATCACCTTCTAGTCCATAAAACTTCTTTTCCTTGTAATTTAAACCCATATTTCCTTTAGTTAGGTTCAGCCATGCATATCTTTAGAGATACTAAAATACTTAATATTTGTCTAGCATAGTGTCCAAAAAATACATTGGGTAAATTAATAACAGAAAGTGCAGTTTGTAACAACTTTGAAAGTGTCTCATGCCTTCCAGTGGTGAATGCCAGTAAGTTTAATCTTTTTAAAAAGATTAAATTGTTTAAATTACCATAATAAAATAAGAGACCAGCCTAAGGCTGGCAGGGGGAACAGAAGCTCTGACAGTCTCAGAAGGTGGAAAAAAAAATTAGAATTTGTTTCCACCTCCTGCCAGCCTAATTTGAAGATGCTGCTCTCTAGTTCCCCATAAGGGTCAAAGGGAAGAACTATGGGGCTTCTGACCAGTTGTCTGGTATATTTTGCATTTACTTGAAAGGAGGTCCATAGACTGTCCAGAGATATATCAACTAGAGTTTCCCCTTGCACCACACTCATGTAATATGTTAACTGTGCTATGTAACTGCAGATATGTGAAAGGAAGCAAAGTGTTAGAATTCATGGGCATTACTCAATGGGGATAGTAAGCCACATTGATCCAAATGTAAGTGCTGCCAAGCTGGACAGTCAGGGCCAACCTGGATGGGAGAAAGTGGGGATTCTTTCTGCAGTATCATGTTATTTTGGGGGAAAGAGGATCCCAAGATGATGTGTTTGTCTCACACAAAGATGACGAAATATTTTCCAGTCTGTTAGCATCCAGGGAGGATGTTAAACAACATCTGCTAAGGATATTTTTTTTTTAAATCAGCAGATCTGGCTACTTTGCATGCTGGGGTCTGAAAAGAACCAACTGATGACATCTCTGGCCTGCAGAGGTCCATTTTTAACAAATGTTGGACTATCAGGGAAACTTCAGAAGACTGGAAGAATGCTAATATGCTAATATTCAAAAAGGGCAAATGGGATGACCTGGGTATGTGTTAGGCCAATTACCCTGACATCAATCCCAGCTAAAATCATGGAAAGGCTGATATGGGATTCAATTAATGAAAAATGAAAGGATAGGAATACAATTAATGCCAGTTAAGATAATTGTATGGAAAACAGGTTTTTGTAGAAAACGGATTTCACTCTGATGAGATTACAAGTTTGGTTGATGACCGTAACTACATAGATGTAACAGGCTTACGCATTTATAAGGTTTTTGACTTAGTACCACATGACATTCCAATTAAAAAAAATGAGCACTGTTCAGTATCAAAGTACACATTGAAAGGATTAAGAACTGGGTAACTGACAGATGTCAAAAAGTGATTTTCAATAGAGAAACATCAGTGAATGGGTGTGTTTGTATTGGACTCTGCAAAGTTTGGTACTAAGCCCACAGCTATTCAGTATTTTGATCAATGATCTGGAACTAAATATAGAAATCACTGATGGTAAAGTTTATGGATGTCAAATATATTTAGAATGGTAAATAATGCTGAAGAAAGGGCAGTCATACAGAACAATTTGATCAATAGATAAAACACATTTTGTTTGAATGGGTCCAGGTTAGTGCAGCCAAATACAAAGTTGTGCATCTAGGAACAAGGAATGCAGGCTATATATTCAGAATGTGGGACTATCCAGAAAGCAGCAACTCAGATAAGCATTTAAGGTTATAGTGGGCATACAACTGAACAGAGCTGCTGGTGCAATTGCCATAGTAATATTCCTCGATTTGAACATTAGAGTTCAAATATAAGGTACTAGCATGAAGTCCTCTAAGCTTAATCTCCAGCTTAGATCTGATAGGCTGCCACCAGGTCAGGAATTGATAGGGCCTGACCCCCCTTTCCTCTCTCTGGTGTCCCCAACCCTCCCCTGGGGACCTCCAAGCCTGTTTCTCTTGATTCCTCAGAGGCAGGAGAGATAACCCTTCCCCCTCCTTCCCAGGCTTCTCCTGGTCTAGCTTGCGCGTACCAAGAAACCTGGTTTCTTGCTTCCCAAGAGATAAGCGTTCCCTTCCCTCAGGACACTGAGATGCAAAATACCAACAGCTTGGCTTTGCCCTTTCCCGTTCCTTGCCTTCCCGTGAGGGAGAACAAGATACCTGATACAGAGGTTTCATTTCTCTGCCTACTAGAAAAAGGAAACTTTCCACAAGTTTTTGGAAAAAAGAAAGCTTTATATAGAAAAAAGAGACAATACAGACTAATAACTTGCCTAAACATTTAACAGCTCCTACTTAAGAAAAATCTGAATAACCCAGGTCTGATTTTAAAAAATAGCCAATTAAATAGACCAGCAATCACCACACAGTAAGTAAAGCAAAAGCTATCATAGCCGATTTTACTTTGTTCCCGTGTTTGTACTCACTGCCTTAGTAGAATGAGAAGAAGATTGGAATCAGCAAGATAGCTTGTCCCTCACAGCCGAGGAAGCAACAAAGAGCCCAGCAATCCACATCTGTAAATACCACAAAAGCTCCAACATAGCCGATATTACTTTTGTTCCTTTGTACTCACAGACTTTTTGGTAGAAGTATTTGAGATTAAGATGGAGTTAGAAGGAACTTGTTTACTCATAGCCGAGAAAACAACAAAGACCCCGAGTATACAAATTCCCACCCCTGACTTTTAAACAATCCAGTTCTTTGATTGGTCCTCTGGTCAGGTGTTTGGTTACCCTTTCCAGGTAAAAGAAACTTAACCCTTACCTTACCTATCTACTTATGACAGCAATGTTGTGGCAAAAGGGCTCATGCAATCCTTAGCTATAGAAATAAGGGAGATGTGAAGAGAAGTAGGGAGCTGATTATACCTTTGTTACAGCACTGGTGAGACAGATACTGGAATGCTGTGTACAGATCTAGGGTCCCCATTTTAAAAAGAATGTTGAAGACAGAAAGAGTTCAGAAAAGAGCCACAAAAATTATTTGAGGGCTTACAAAGCTCAAACTGTTTAGCTTTATCAAAAAAGATTGAGCGGTTACTTGATTACAGTATCTAATTACCTTCACAAGGAGAAAAAATACTGGGGACTTCTTAATCTAGCAGAAAGAGGCATACCAAGAACCAATCTCTGGAAGATTAAGACAGACAAATTCAAATTAGAAATCAGGTACAAAATATTTAACAGTTATGGTGATTAACAATTAGACCAACCTACCAAAGCTAGTGGTGGATTCATGACCTTTCGATATCTTCAGATCAAGACTGGATGCCTTTCTGAAAGATGTTCCTTAGCCCAGTAAGTTTTTTGGGAACAATACAGAGGTAACTGGGTGAAATTTAAAGGCCTGTGATACACAGCAGGTCAAAGTAGATAACCTAATAGTCCCTTCTGGCCTCGAACTCTATGAAGATCTTTCTCAAAAAGCCAGAATTGGGATAGCAACACTGGACCTGATCCACCCTGATGGAGGAGTAATAATAGCCAAAACAGAGAGCCAACCTCACCTTCAGAAGCAGCTTCAGAAATCAGGATGGAACTTGGCAGAGGCCCAAGAAGAACTGGCTGGGCAGTGGCAGATGGACTGAGTTTGTCAGTTTCCAGAGAAAACTCATAAGGGAGGGGGAGGAGCCCTGGAGCCACTTGAGATTGAAGTGGAATTGAACTTTGCGATGAGGTAGATATGCAGCTTCTGTTGGGAGCTGGGGTTTAGGGTGATCAAAAATAAAAGGGGAGGAGGTGTGCATGCAGCAGGCAGCATTTAATTTGTTTACACACAAAAAATTGTCAAGTATCAGAGGGGTAGCCATGTTCGTCTGGATCTGTAAAAGCTGCAAAGAATCCTGTGGCACCGTATAGACTAACAGACGTTTTGGAGCATGAGCTTTCGTGGGTACATCCTACGAAGTGGGTATTCACCCACGAAAGCTCAGGCTCCAAAACGTCTGTTAGTCTATACGGTGCCACAGGACTCTTTGCTACAAAAAAAATGGTTATGTTCCCATGAGACCATGATCTGCTTGCAAAAGGGGAAGAAAATGTTTATTAGAGGTGAACAGAGCTTCTTAATTTTAGTTTCCCTTACATTTTTGGCTAAATATGGCTTTTTTATTTTTTATATTTTTGGTGAGGGAGGGGGGCGAATAGAACCCAGTCAAACATTTTATTTATTTAAATAGAAACCCAACAGAAGTTTTAATTAAAGATACTCAAATATGTTCACCCCAACAGAAGTCTTAAGATGTTAATCTCATGCACTTCTCCATACATTTTTATATTAATTCATACATAAAGTAAATACACTTCGATTTTTGGATAAAAATGCTCTTTTTTAGCTATTGGACTTCCATTTTCCTTTAAAACTAAATTTAAGGGCTATGCAGTTAGAGGTCTAGAGCTCTGTAGATTAGAGTTATCCTGTTATTAATCACTCATGAGTATAAATGTGGTCACAATGAATAACAGACAAGTGTACTGGCAAAGAAATGCAACTGAGTTGAATGCAACATAATTGCTAAAAAAGCTGTAGTCACTTAACTTCTCTTGGGTGCTTCTAAACCATAAATCTCATTTATACCTAGAGCTCTCCCAAACCCCAGTTTTCATTGAATCATATTTGGATTGGACTTTATTTACTTTCTAACTTAATTAAAGAAGAGAAAGAGTTCCAAAGTCACATTGAAGGGCACAATTGTGCACCAACATGCTGTTTAGTCATTGTATCTCTCCAGAGTGGCACTACTAAGCTGCCAAGGAGGAGCCACAGTGAATAGCGTTCCCTGTGGCCCATTTTAGACCTACAGCTCCCATTTTAGTTTTCCCTTTTAAGAAAATATTCAATCTGACAAGTTTCAACCTTTATGTAGGATATTAACATCTCAATACTAAACCAACTCTGGACCAAAAATATGTCCTCATTGTTTAATGGCCGTTTGAATGCCATTCCAATTTCAGAATTGCAAATGAGTTTGGAAAATGTGACTTTATTAAGATTCTCACAGAGGTCTGGCACGCATGCTTTGGGAACATAGTAGTTGCCTACATTGTGGAATGAGTTTCTACAATTGGCCAATTTTGGTGTTACTTTGACATAACCTCATATCCTCAGTTCCATCTTGAGCAACCAGTTTATTATATTCAGAATGCAAATTACTGTAGTAAAAATATCTCCCACTAGCATCTTGGAACAAAATGTCTAGCATAGAGTCAATATCACTTGAAATAGGCTACATTTGAAATAATTGCTTTTGCATGATCCAATGAACTGTGGTTACTAATAGACACCCTTCCCCTTTTCTTCCCCCACTCCCATTGCTATAATATCTGAATGCCCGAGCACCTGTATGACTAAACACTTTCCAAAACTGCATGTCAAGTAGTTCTGACTCAGTGAAAACTATGAAGTCATATTTTTGATGAAGCAATGGTCATCGTTCACATGTCTTGCACATACAGCCTACATAAAGATCTGCTGTTAATTAACTTGTATATTGTGGACAAAAAACACGGCAAGATGTCAAGGATAAAACTAACTTTTTTCTTTCACTCCAATATTTAGAGCCATCAAAATAGTGTCACACTGGTGTAATACTTAAAGTTGTTGTAACATTGAATCAGTTATGTTTCATAAGCACGTCATATTACTGTTTATGATCAGTTACTGAACGTTTTTTCACTATTTTTTTTTTCAAAATAAAGAGAAGGATATTCATCTGAGGGCCAGTTAGCTAGCATTTAAATAGGCAATCTGATATGCTCAGAGGAAAAAGTTCAGTACAATATAATACTAATATATTGTTCAACTCAGAAGCAGCCTAGCAAGTTTCTATATATAACAAAAAACCTATGCTGAAAGAACATTTAAGATGCAAAGTCAAGTTCTCAGCCATTAAGCAGCACCATTTTATGACTGCCTTGCAACCTTAGTTCTGCTCCTGTGCACTCAGTGAGGCATAGTTCTTGTGGATAAATAATTTGACTATTTAATTAAAGTAATGCACATACACAAGGGATCATACCTGAGGTTTCACAGAGCACTGTAAATCTGTCATTTAACTTTCAAGTGATTGACTTTGAAACAAATAACTTGACCATTTTCCATATACAATTTACTGGGGAGGTTAAGGGGAAAAAAAAAACAGCAACCATCATAAGCAGGCTTTTAACAGTGCCATCTGTCGTACTACCAGAAGGTGGATGGCCTGCTAGAGCTATGTGCTAAATCTGAGGAAGCGTTCTCTCACGCAGGGGCAGAGCCCAGCCCGGCTCTCTTCTTTCCTTGTCACTACAACTGCTATGGCCATTCTCAAGCAATCCCAGCTGCAGTAGTTCCTACTGATCTGGCAGAAGCATGGGTCCAGCCTTAGAGCGTTCATATTTAAATCTTATTTTGCCATGATGTTAGAGTTCTCCTGAGGAATACAAGCCAAAGAAAGGAAATAGCTAAACAGAGACTGTACCTCAGCCAAACTTGAAAGGATTTTCCCAGATAGACAAAAGGCATGTCTCTAGCTCAAGGGCTTTTCCCTTCTTCTCTATTCCATAGGTCTGTTGCAAATAATGGGGGTGAGAAGTATCAAAAAAAGGTCCCAAGAATCCTTTATAAACAACACTGCTATATTTAGGCTGTTTAACACATTACGCTCAGAAAGCAATACTGTTTCAGAAGACCATATTTTTTTTGTAACTGTTAAAAAACCAAGTCTTACTCTTTATCACTCATTTAAGCCGTAATGAAACATGGATAAGTCCTTGAAGTGCCAATCCTGCAAAGATTTAAGTAAATGCTTAATTTCATGAACAAGCAGTACCTTTGACATCAACAGGACTATTTGGACCATGCAAATTTAAGCACAAGCACACACTTTTGCAGATTCAGAGCCCACGAGCCAAGGTTTTTCTTTATATAAGATCAAACTACTTTTTTGTTTTAACACAAATAAGACTTTCAAAATAGCAGCTTCCTATTTGTCATTCTTTTACTATAGTAAGATTAAGACTGAATCAAAAGTTTCCTGACCAACTTTAGTGTTAGAAACGGCTGTTTCATCAAAACCAAAACTTTTCATAGGAATATCTCAGTTTCAAGGCAGTTTTCATTCGGAAACCTTTCTCTGATCCAGGATGAAATTTCTGGTCAAAGCCAGACTAGGATGGAGACACCAGAGTAGCCCAAGTAGCCTGGTGCTTAGGGCCTTCCCTGGGGATGAGTGAGACTCAGATTCAAGTCCCTACCCTGAATCAGGCAGATCAAGGAGCTGAACTTAGATTATATGGCCTACTGGTCAGAGCCAAAGTCAAAAGCCAGTCAAGGAAGCAGGGCAGGGGCAGACTCAAGCAAGACTGGAGCAGGGCAGGAGCAAGGCTGGGGACAAGGCAGGCACCAGAGTAATCACACCTGCAGGTATATGCACTGAGCAACCAGCATTCTGCTGCTGAGCTTAAATGCAAACCTGTTAGCTTCTTCCAGCCAAATCATGCAGGCTGACCAATCAGGTGATTCTGCCAGAGCCCAGAGCTCACTAACCTTCTGGAAAGCTGAGCCAACTAGCCCCTGGCTTAGTTAAGGTAACCCAACCCCAAGGTTACTGACAGAGTCTGTTTCTCACATTTTTCATCAAAAAGCTTCAAAAAGTTTTGCTTTCGTCCCTGTATGGGACAGGAAAACAATTTCCCATCCAGCTCTGATTAAGATACTGATGTAATCTTTATAATTAGTACTAGTGATTAGGGTAAGTTTTATATTATATTTCAGTTTTCCTTTTTTAGATTTCTACATTAAACAGTTCCTCAGACTGAGCAAGCATTTAAAAGAATTGTTATATTAAATTCTATCACCAAATTGAATAAACTAGCTAGCTTTATCAGTCAAGATACAATAATTAATGATAGTGACTGTCGAACCTTGGGGGATATACTACAGACTTCACAAAGGAAACCAAAACAGATTACCCTCTGGAAATTAAACCATCTAATAGAATGTCACCCACACCTGATATCTCTCTTATTTTGCAGAAATAAAATAAATATTGTCTCTTAAAAAGAACAGAGAAATTACTGACAGATGCACATCATTTTGAAAACTGCAGTGAAAATGTAAAAAAATCAAAACCACTTCATAAAGTATTACATTGACAGGAAGGAAGATGATACAGTAGTTATACAGTAATACATATTACTAATGTCAATGGCAGTAATATGTACTTTTTTCCCCAAATGAGAGTTCACTTTGAAAAAATAATTCGATCTACATAGAACTTTTCATTGCATGCATAAAACAGTCATCTCAGCTTTGTAGACTTACTGACCAAGCTCCACTCTTGAAGGGGTTGAAAAAGTTCTTCAAATGTTCTCATAGAATATCAGGGTTGGAAGGGACCTCAGGAGGTCATCTAGTCCAACCCCCTGCTCAAAGCAGGGCCAATCCCCAACTAATTCATCCCTGCCAGAGCTTTGTCAAGCCTAACTTTAAAAACTTACCATCCTAGGTAATCCATTCCAGTGCTTCACCATCCTCCTAGTGAAAAAGTTTTTCCTAATATCCAACCTAACCCTCCCCCACGGAAACTTGAGACCATTACTCTTAGTTCTGTCATCTGCTACCACTGAGAACAGTCTAGATCCATCCTCTTTGGAACCGCCTTTCAGATAGTTGAAAGCAGCTATCAAATCCCCTCTCATTCTTCTCTTCTACAAACTAAACAATCCCAGTTCCCTCAGCCTCTCCTCATAAGTCATGTGCTCCAAACCCCTAATCATTTTTGCTGCTCTCTGCTGGACTCTTTCCAATTTTTTCACATCCTTCCTGTAGCGTGGGGCCCAAAACTGGACACAGTACTCCAGATGAGGCCTCACCAATGCAGAATAGAGGGGAATGATCATGTCCCTTGATCTGCCGGCAATGCCCCTACTTATACAGCCCAAAATACCATTAGACTTCTTGGCAACAAGGGCACACTGTTGACTCATATCTCATCCACTGTAACCTCTAGTCCTCTTTCGCAAGAAGGCTGCCTCTAGTCATTCGGTCCCTAGTCTGTAACAGTGCATGGGATTCTTCCGTCCTAAGTGCAGGACTCTGCACCTTGTCCTTGTTGAACCTCATCAGATTTCTTTTGGCCCAGTCCTTTAATTTATCTAAGTCCCTCTGTATCCTATCCCTACCCTCCAGTGTATCTATCACTCCTCCCAGTTTAGTGTCATCTGCAGACTTGCTAAGGGTGCAGTGCATGCCATCCTCCAGATCATTAATGAAGATATTGAACAAAACCAGCCCCAGGACCGACCCTTGGGGCACTCCGCTTGATACCGGTTGCCAACTAGATTTAGAGCCATTGATCACTACCTGTTGAGCCTGACAATTTAGCCAGCTTTCTATCCACTTTATAGTCCATTCATCCAGCCCATACTTCTTTAACTTGATGGCAAGAATACTTTTGGAGACCATATCAAAAGTTTTGCTAAAGTCAAGGAATAACATGCCTACTGCTTTCCCCTCATCCACAGAACCAGTTATCTCATCATAGAAGGAAATTAGGTTTGTCAGGCATGATTTGCCCTTGGTGAACCCATGCTGACCATTTCTGATCACTTTCCTCTTCTCTAAGTGCTTCAGAATTGATTCCTTGAGGACTTGCTCCATGATTTTTTTCCAGGGACTGTGGTGAGGCTGACTGGCCTGTAGCTCCCCGGATCCTCCTTCTTCCCTTTTTTAAAGATGGGCACTACATTAGCCTTTTTCCAGTCACCTGAGACCTTCCCCGATTGTCATGAGTTTTCAAAAATAATGGCTAATGGCTCTGCAATCACATCTGCCAACTCCTTTAGCACCCTTGGATGCAGTGCATCCAGGCCCCATGGACTTGTGCTCATCCAGCTTTTCTAAATAGTCCTGAACCACTTTATTCTCCACAGAGAGCTGGTCACCTCCTCAGTACAGGAATCTGTGAGCTGACCTTCGTGAAGACAGAAACAAAAAAAGCACTGAGTACATTAGCTTTTTCCACATTCTCTGTCACTAGGTTGCCTCCCTCATTCAGTAAGGGGCCCATACTTTCCTTGACTTTCTTCTTGTTGCTAACATTCCTGAAGAAACCCTTCTTGTTACTCAACATCTCCTGCTAACTGCAACTCAAATATGATTTGGTCTTCCTGATTTCACTTCTGCATGCCTGAGCAATATTTTTATACTCCTCCCTGGTCATTTGTCCAATCTTCCACTTCTTGGAAGCTTCTTCTTTGTGTTTAAGATCAGCAGGGATTTCACTGTTGTTTACTATTCTTTCTACACATCGGGATGGTTTGTTCTTGCAACCTCAATAAGGATTCTTTAAAATACAGCCAGCTCTCCTGGACTCCTTTCCCCCTCATGTTATTCTCCCAGGGGATCCTGCCCATCAATTCCCTGAGGGAGTCAATGTCTGCTTTTCTGAAGTCCAGGGTCCATATTCTGCTGCTCTCCTTTCTTCCTTGTGTCAGGATTCTGAATTTGACCATCTCATGTTCACTGCCTCCCAGGTTCCCATCCACTTTTGCTTCCCCTACTAATTCTTCTCTGTTTGTGAGCAGCAAGTCAAGAAGAGCTCTGCCCCTAGTTGGTTCCTCCAGCACTTGCTCCAGGAAATTGTCCCCTACATTCCTCAAAAAACTTCCTGGAGTGTCTGTGCACCGCTGTATTGCTTTCCCAGCAGATATCAGGGTGATTGAATTTGCCCATGAGAACCAGGGCCTGTGATCTAGTAACTTCTGTTAGCTGCCTGAAGAAAGCCTCGTCCACCTCATCCCCCTCGTCTGGTGTTCTATAGCAGACTCCCACCATGACATCAGCCTTGTTGCTCACACTTCTAAACTTAATCCAGAGACTCAGGTTTTTCTGCAGTTTCATACCAGAGCTCTGAGCAGTCATACTGCTGTCTTACATACAATGCAACTCCCCCACCTTTTCTGCCTTGCCTGTCCTTCATGAACAGTTTATATCCATCCATGACAGTACTCCAGTCATGTGAGTTATCCCACCAAGTCTCTGTTATTCCAATCATATCATAATTCCTTGACTGTGCCAGGACTTCCAGTTCTCCCTGCTTCTTGCATTTGTGTATAGGCACTTAAAATAACTCGCTGATCATCCTGCTTGCTCAGTATGAGGCAGGAGTTCTCCCCTCTTGCATTCTCCTGCTCGTACTTCCTCCCAGTATCCCAGTCCCCCATTTACCTCAAGGCTTTTGTCTCCTTCCCCTAGTGAACCTAGTTTAAAGCCCTCCTCACTAGGTTAGCCAGCCTGCTTGTGAAGATGCTCTTCCTTCTCTACCTTAGGTGGAGCCCATCTCTGCCTAGCACTCCTTCTTGGAACACAACCCCGTGGTCAAAGAATCCAAAGCCTTCTCTCCAACACCACCTGCATAGCCATTCATTGACTTCCACAATTCAATGGTCTTTACCAGGCCTTTTCCTTCCACAGGCAGGATGGACGAGAACACCACTTGCACCTCACATCCTTTATCCTTCTTCCCAGAGCCACTTAGTCTGCAGTGATCCACTCAAGGTCATTCTTGGCAGTATCATTGGTGTGAATTCTGCAATCCTTGTAATTTCTTAATGTGTTAATAAGATGTTCTATATGTATATGTAGTGGTACATTTAGCCCCCATGGGGTCTTGGATGGGATGGAACAGAGATTATAGAATAGTTTATCATAAATTAAGAACAGCTTATTAAACTCACCCTGATCCTGGTTGGTTTGTTTGGTTTTTGTTTTGTTATTGGCTATAAGGTCAAATGCTGCTTGTATTATTGACCTAATATATTTTTAAGTTCATTCCTGCTATACTTCAATATAGATACACAATAGATTAAAGGACCAAATTAAGCGTTAAATCTTCTCCTAAAAAATATTCCAGACTAAACTGTACTACTCTTGGTTGTCTGTAACATGAGGTTCATACTATAATTGGTCTAGACACTTGGCAGTTTGTATTGAGTTTGCCTGATTTGGTCATTAGTTCCATCTCCAGCTTGCCTGTCAGTTCAACTCTATTCAGACTATCAATTTTAACATCTTAGTAAATCTGCAACCAGAGCTACAGAAAATTACCCAGTCACCATTGCCTCCAACTAATGGTTTCTGAAGTAGCTTGTTAACTACAGCACCATTTGGAGCTACAGTAAGTAAACTGATAAGTAGAAAATTTACTGTCTCTCTTGCAGACACAAATACACCTTAGAAAAGCAGCAAAAAAACCAGCCTCTCTCCCTGTTTTATCAAAATGCTTAATAGTTCATTTTCAGATTACAGCATTGCATGTCAATTCTAGCTAATGCTTTAAAATAGTGCTATGTACTTGTACATTATAGCACTAAACAGTACCTATGCTCACAAAGCTGTGTGAAAGAGAAAGAAAGCTTTTAAAAGCTACAGAAACGGCTGCAACCAACCTGTTCATGACAACCTTGGATCCCCTCTGTGACAGTAAGGCATCCAAGCTGTGCTTAAAAGTTTTATTTTTCTTTCATATCTGCTTTAACAAAATGTGAGCTTTTGCCTCAATAGAATATAATCTCTTAAAATATAAAATGCCTCAAGTCTGGCTCTGATTTTACCTGCAGTAGTATACTGTAGAATATTGCTGGAGCAATGACAATGTCTTGGAGTACATGTGATACCCCCAGGGTACAACCTGGACTGTCGAATTGCTGTGCCCCCTTAAGTCTCTGGCTCAGGGTACCTCTCACCCTACCTTGATAGTGACAAGCAGCACCTTCAGACTTTGCTCTCACAAAAGCTATTAGCATGTGAAGGCACACCCAGAATTACATGCAGGCTCTCACAGCTACTTATGAACTGTGTACAGAGAGATACCTGCAAATTCCCCCAGCCTGGCACCCAAGAAGTGTGTGTAATAGTACTCAAGACACCCTTTATCAGAGTAAGCTCATTAATTAGTTAATCATATCATCAAATATGCATCAACCTTTGTACCCAAGCAGATCCCCCAGACTTCAAATCAAAAATAACTGGCTTGGACAGAATATTAAAATAAGTTTATTAACTACAGAAAGAAAGATTTTAAGTGATTTATACATGATATAAGCATAAAATTTCAGAATTGGTTACAAAAAGAAATAAAATATAAAGTCGCAGTCTAACTCCTAAACTTGATCAGACTAAGTCAAATGTGAAGCAATAAGATTTGTCTTACCCCAAAATCTACTGCAGTCTGTGCTAACTGGAAAGCTTTTCCAGTTAGGACCACTCCCTCCATTTCAAATGTTTCCTTGTCTTTCAAACAATCTTGCTGCCTACAGTGCAGGTGGGGGAGGAAAGGTGAAGTGGTGCAGTCATTGGCTTTCATTTATACTCTCCAAGGTACTGAAGAGATCCTTGCTGTGCCATAGGAATTAGGCAGCCCATGGTGTATGTTCTCAAGCAACTGTCTTTCATGTGACTTGTAAACAAGAAATTTACAACGCCCCTGCCAGTGAATGGCTGGTGATGGTCACTGAACACTTGGCTGGGTGTTGGTCATTCTTTTGTTGCCACTGAATAGTTAGTCTGTGGCCTTTTCCCAGACTCTCAAGATGTTTTAATAAGCATAACAAAATTTCATAATCTCACATACAATAATGATACACACATTTCAGCAGGATAGTGATGCTCCACTGATAATTTTTCAAATGATACCTCCCGAAGCATACTTTGTATAAAATATAGCATAACCATACATAAGTGGGGAATATGAGGGTTTTGGGGTGCTATTTTGAGATACAGTGCATCACAGTATGTTTCATCACTATCATGGGAAATCCCAAAGGGCTTCTTTCCAATGAGAGTGCTACCCAGATCGATCTCTGGAAAGGTGCTTATGGTGGTCTGATAGTATATTCAATAAATACCATCACTGGCAAAAAGCTTGTCACACCACCAAAGCTTTTGGTACCCACAAGATTACCAGCTGTATAGCAGCACTCCTTAGACCTTTGGTCCACATGTCATAATTCACTGGTCTTCAATTCTTACATGTCCATATCAAAAAAGATTCTGAAACCAAAGCAGTGGCGACGAAGTTGGCTGCAGGGTTTGGCTTTGAATATTCTTACTTGTGATCTTGTCCTGCCATTTAATATGACCATCTGATGGAGACTGAGAATCAAAAATGTCAATCTTCATTTTTCTCAGCAATCATGTTTTACTTCCATTCCACAGAGTTGGTATAGGTATGGATCTGCAGCTTTGTATCAAGCTTAATGTCATGACATCCCCACAGAGACTGCTGAAGGACTTAGCACATTATGCTGCCATGTTTCATCTAAACGTCCACAGCTTTTGAGTGTCTCCAGTATCGTCTTGCATTGACAAGTATGTCAGCTACCACCTGCTTGATGTCCCATCTGAACAGATTAATATTGAGTTGGTTGTAATCTGGAGTTGGAGGTTGCTTGATGTTAATGGCCGAGGACTTAGTTTTATCGAAATTAATAACCAGACCAACGTGCACTGCTTCTTGCCTGACCAGATCTGCCATTGGCTGCACCAGTTTACCAAACCGAGCCAACAATAGTCATAGACATGTTAGAGATCCTGAGTAGAATGGTATTCTGCTCAGCACTGCTAACAGCTGCATCCTCAAGCTTCTCAACCAGTTGAATATATGTATACTAAACAATGGTGACAGACACAGCCTTACCGAAATCTCATGGAGATAGGAAAACATGCCCAGTATCTGACACTAATTCAAACAGGTTTTTGTTCTCCTGTCAATGATACTAGCTTCTCAGGGAGGCCCAGTCACATCATTAGATCCCACAAACTTGCTCAATGCACTCTCTAGTCCAGCCAGCTAAAACACAGCTGAACACAAAGGTGCAAGTGCTAAATTCAACAGAACACACTGTGGTCAATGGGAGCATTAGAAACGACTATGGTGGACTTGACAAACCATGTGATCATGAGTGGCTAGCCTTTGTGGTTACAGGGGAAGAGGAGGGCAAAAAAGATTTGTGTATCGAAGAGCTTCCTTTCTTGTACCACTGCCCATGGACCAGTCACGATGGAGCTAAGAATCAGAGCCACCAGTCCACGAAGAGCTACTGCTAGCCTTTCTTCTGCTCTTCCCCATCACCCAGCAGAACTGGCCAGGAGCAAGGGGACACATGGCTGCTGTCTGTCTTGTCATGAGAGCTGCGTTTCTGCAAAATCTGCTACTACCACTACTAGTTCAAGCCTAATCAGTGTCACAGGAACATTAAACTTTTGACTCTTCTTCCTCTTATTAGACAATAAAATAATTTGAGATATTCCTCACCCCAATTATGGGCCCAGTAGGTAGTATCGGTACTAATGTTATAAACACTATAGCAGGGCCATTAATACCTCAGTAGAATTTCGCAGTTCTCTGTCTGAACTTTGGCCTTAGATCCTGCTGTTTCACTTTCTCCAACTCTTTAATAAGCGATGATTTGAGATGCTCAACTGTTTTTCCACTTTTCAGCTGAATGATAAATCTTCCTAATCCTCCTCCTTTCACAGTTTTTTGTTTTTTTAATTTCTAGCTTTGGTCCCATCTTACAGTTTAAGAGACAAAACTCTGCTGTAACTCAATTACACTTTATCTAAAACCACATCCACATTAGAAAGTCTTACCAGTAGTCTGTCTGCAAGCGCACAGCTGCATGTATTGTAATTTTGCTAAAAGACTTTGAGTCCCAATCTTTACCAGAAACACAGAGAAGTGTGAAAGTATTACCTGCAGTGAAAGATACACAAAAAACAGCCTCATACTGTGTACCATCATCCCCTGTAAATAGCACAGTAAGTGTTATGCACAAGCAATATCCAACAGGCTTTATAGACCAGTATCTTGGGCTTTTTCACTGACTTATAAGCACCATAGCCATCACAGTGAAAGAGTGAGGGAAAGGTGTGATAACTGGGCCAGCTTCTGGTAAGCAGTTCAGTATAATTGAGTTTTTATGAAAACAAAGTTGTCAGAATGCTACTTGGAGGATGAATATCAAAATATCAAGTGGGCAGGAGTGGCGCCAGAGTTTTTGGCACCCTAGGCGGGGGTCCTTCCGCGCTCTCGGTCATTGGCGGCAATTCTGCGGCAGGGGGGGGTCCTTCCACATTCCCAGTCTTCGGGGCACTTCGGCAGCGGGTCCCAGAGCGAGTGAAGGACCTGCCGCAGAATTGCCGCTGAAGACCTGGAGCGCGGAAGGACCCCCCGCCACCAAATTGCCGCTGCGGGCGGCAAAATACCTCCCTCCCAAATCCCGGCACCCTAGGCAACCACCTAGGTCGCCTAAATGGAAGCACCGACCCTGCAAGTGGGAGTAAAATAATGAAAATAGCTAGATGCCATTAATGCTCAAACCAGAGACAGAGGAGTTCAAGTCAATGAAGATAGAGCAAGAGCCAGTTTCCAGTGACTGAAACAAAGAGTCCACACTTTTTATTTATCTGTCCTTTAGGCTGCACTGCGTGTTTGCCTGGCATATCCATAGGAAGCACTCACCAAGTTGGAGCACCAAATGCCACATTTAAAGCTGCCTCTATCATCTTTAATTTGTATCTTTTTGCCTATGGTTAATTTATGTTATGGTTGATTTATATGCTACTCCCAATTTTGTGTTCAAGTTCACTCTCTGCTACTTTTTCAGTGGCCAAGACACAATTTTGAATGTGCACCATAAATTAATACTGTTAATGCTTCTGCCCTGAGGAGCAGAGGGTGGGCTTTCTTTCATACCATTTTTTACATTTTGAATGGAAGATACATTGATCACATGCTTCTCCACTACTGCATGTCATAAATAAGGTGGCATGTTCAAGTTTCTTGATTTTTAACATCAGGCTTCAGGCAGCCAATTCTGATTTACAAACACACACACACACTTCTCCACCACCCCCCTCCAAAAAAAAGTATATACATGAGCACTCTCAACAGGATAAAAAGACTCCCCTTTGAATCCACAGTTCAGAATAAGTGTCATGCTTCTCACATCATGTTCTTCATCTCAGTTTTCCAGCCAAGTAGTAGTATTCAGGTCTGAAAACACTTAACCTTCATTAATGGTGTAACAAAGTGACAAACACTCCTGTCATAAACAGATAAGAAAAGTTAATAGCACAGAAGTACTTTATATCTCTTTGACTATAAAGGGTTAACAAGTTCAGTAGGCCTGGCTGTCACCTGACCGGAGAACCAATCAGGGGACAGGATACTTTCAAATCTTGAGGGAGGGAAGTTTCTGTGTGTGCTGTTAGTTTTTGGTTGTTGTTCACTCTGGGTGCTCAGAGTGACCAGACGTGCAACCAGGTTTCTCTCCAATCTCTCCGATACAGGCTCTTATAAGTTCAGAATAGTAAGTACTAGGTAGATAAGGCGAGTTAGGCTTATGTTTGTTTTCTTTATTTGCAAATGTGTATTTGGCTGGAAGGAGTTCAAATTTGTATTTTGCTGAAAGGATTCTAATTTGTACTTGTATACTTAGGCTGGGAGGGTATTCTCAGTGTCTATAGCTGAAAGACCCTGTACCTAATCCATTTTAAATTTACAAAGATATTTTTTACTGTTTTTTCTCTCTTTTAATTAAAAGTTTCTTGTTTAAAAACCTGATTGTTTGTTTGTTTATTTTGGTGTGAGACCCCAGGGGACAGGGTCTGGATTCACCAGGGAATTGGTGGGGAGAAAGGAGGGAAGGGGGAGAGAAAGGCTAATTTTCTCTGTGTCAGGATTACTGCCTGTCTCAGGAAGAGTCTGGGAGGGGAGGTGAATTTTCCTCTCTGTTTAAAGATTCAAGGAGTTTGAATCACAGTGATCTTCCAGGGTAACCCAGGGAGAGGAAGCCTGAGAGAGGCAATGATGGGGGAAAGGTTTACTTTCCTTGTGTTAAGATCCAGAGGATCTGGGTCTTGGGGTTCCCCGGGCAAGGTTTTGGGGGGACCGAGTGTATCAGGCACTGGAATTCCTGGTTGGTGGCAGCGCTACAAGTACTAAGCTGGTAATTCAGCTTAGAGGACTTCATGGTGGTACCCCATCTTTTGGACACTAAGGTTCAGAGTAGGGGTTTATACCATGACAACTCCATTGGGGAAGGGCAGGTAATTTTGAAAATTTTACCCTTAATCTAAATGATTTAGGAACTTAAGTTCAATTTTCCAAATGCCTTCAGCCACTTAAGAATCTAAGTGAATTCATTTTGTTAAAAGTGAGCGAGTATGTTCTTTGAACAGCTCTTCATTTACTTATTAGCCTGAACATAAATTGTTTACAGTCATGCCATGTGATACCTATTACATTGGCATGAAATTAATCTTTAAAAACCCTTTACTTTTGAGCATGTTTTTTAAAAACCTGTTTTCCTTTCAGTGCAACACTTCTAGAAATATACATAGGATGGGTACTGGTATAAATAGCCTGCCTGTCCTTAAAAAGCATAATCATCAAATTAAGCCACTGCATAGGAAACTGATTTGCTAGATTAACATAGAATATATAAATTATGTGTTTTCATTTTATTTCTCTGTCCTTCCTGAGAATTCCTACACTTTCAGATGGATGACATTAATCTAGGAGAATTTTGAGGAACATATTAAAAAAAAATGATCATTTTCTTGGTGAGCAGCCATTCCAAGAAACAAGTCACTTACATCTGCTATTTCTGGACACAGCTCCACTAAAAGGGCATTAAAAAATTAATATAGTCAAAGCTCCAAAATCAACCTTCACCTTTCAAATATTGTGTTGACATCTGCAACCTAAAATATGAACACTACAAGAATAAGGGTTTAGAGGGCATGTAAAGAGACAAGAGCTGCAACATGGATATTTGTTTCAGTAAAAAGATGTGATTAGTAAAATAATTATGGGTACATTTATATTAGAGACTAGACACATCTCCATGAGCCTGATTGAGCCATAAGCCCCTTATTGTCCACATCTTAACCCCAGAACCATATGTCTGAAAGTCAAATAGAAGAGTGAGGAAGCTAGCATACCTGTATGGGCAAGTACATGCTTCAGGCTGTACACGGCCCCGTGTAACCAGGCAGGCATTCACCCCTGCGGTACCTCCTGCTGGTTACTTCAGGAATTAGCTCACAATCCAGCTCTGAGTGCCCTCAGCAGGCTGGTGATCCGCCTTGTTTCCTGCTATGGGCCCCGTGTCCCTCCCTGGACCCCGGTGCCTCTTTTACATGGGGTTTTGCCCCCCAGGCATTAACCCCTTTCTCTTAGGGGTTTCCCCTCTCTGGGAACCCCCCACCCTCTATCCCCACTTTGCTTCAGTGTCTTGGCTACTGCCAGTCATTGTCTAGCCCCACACCCTGGGGCAGACTGCAGTATCAGCCACTCATCATCAGCAAAGGGGTTTAGACCTGCTGCCTTGACCTACCCCTGGGTTGCACCCTGCAACCCCAGTACCTCCTGGCCTAATTCTAGATCACAGCCTGGGGCTTTCCAGGCAGGAGCTCCCCAGTTCCTCTGCCTTTCCCCAGCCCTGCTTCACCCTAGGTACCTGCTCTGGTTCTCAGCAGCCAGGTCCTTCTCCCTCTACAGGCAGAGGAATACTCTCTAGGCACCTGGCTTCTCTGCCCTTTTATAAGGGCCCGTGGCTCGGTTTGGGGCATGGCCCCAGCTGCTGCCACTTCCCCCAATCAGCCCAGCTCAAAAGGCTGCTTGCTCCAGCCCCAGCCCCTTTCCTGGGCTGTTTTTAACCCCTTCAGGGCTGGAGCAGAGATCCACTCTGCTACACCCCCATACCCATGCCAAAGTGCAGTGTGGATGAGGGTAAAGGGTATGTACCAGATCTTGCATTGCGGTAGTCATCCACCCTCATTGCCACAAGGCAATGAACCCTTTCTGCCTGACCCTTACTCAAGCTATAAAGGTCCCTGTCCCCCCATTTTCACAGATATGGTCAGCACGGCTTGCTACTATCAGAGCAATTTTCCACTGCATTCTTTACTGATCAGTACAGGTGTCAATAGTTCAAGGTCTGAGAGCAGCCCTTTGGCCTGCCAACCACATGCAGATGCTGATCAGTGTGTGCTCAGAGTACAATCTCCTCCATGCCTTCTCCCAGAGAGTCAGGAACATTCGCCTATACTGGGAAATTTCACGAAGGCTGGAGCAAGTGGATTGTCACTGTGCCTCAGTGGATCACAGCTGAGAACACCAGCTTCAGGACAAACTGCTGAGAAATAGGGCAGACTTACCCCCAAACAGGAGGTTATTCCATCATAAGATATACAAAGCCTGTAACAAAAGTAAACGTCTATCTCATCAGAAGAAGTCAAAAGTGCAGTCCTTAGGCATTCCAGTCCTTGTTTCATGACCCAGACACTGGACTGTATGACAAATGGTCACTGAAAACCAATTTCATCACATATAGAGTCCTCTAACCCCAAGAGATCAGCCACATAGCCAGGTCAATATACAACTCAGATCTTACCCAATAATGATGCTGTTGCCAGTAATTTAGTATCTGCTATCTAAAGGTTTATTTAGAAGAGAAAAAGAAGAGAGAATTAAAATGGTCAAAAAAATCGAACATATAATCATTGCCAAGTACTTGGATCAGGTTTGTAGCAGCTAAATGTTTGTGAGAGTAAAGTGTTCTTTAATAGGCCATCAAGCTGAAAGGTCCATTCACAATGTGCTGGCTAGACTGGGAGTATCCTACCTAGTGGTGTTACCCGAGAAGCAAACACATTTGAAATACTGGTACATAGTCAATAGTCATAACTTTAGATACATAGATGATAATGCATACAAACAGGATGATCATATTTGATAGATTGTAACTTTTCCATTGATACCTTACATGACATATGTGGTACAAGATCTGTTGCAATTACCTAACAGTGAAAATATTAATGATGTAAGTGGTTATGTTTCAGTCATACAGTATCACATGGGCATTTACCATCTGTCCAGTGCCAAAAATCAACAGTTACTCCAGTATTGTTGTACACTCCTTCTATGGGGAGCTGGACCAAGCGCTGTCAAGGGCTCCCAGTACAGGACCTGAAGTGGCTCATGATCCTCTCCTCAACTCTGCCAGATTCATTATCTGATAGGAGAGAAAGGGCCTCCTTGCCCAGGCAGCAGGGACTATGGAGGGTGCCCAGAAAGACTCAGAAGATGAGGAGCACGTGATTCTGCCCCTCTACCTGAAGAAGCTGGTTCACAAAGCTCCCCCAATGAACACAAGGGGGACTCCCAGGTCAGAGAATAGACCACAACAATGGACCCCTACACTCCTTGTCAATTCCTGATTTTAAGCTCCCCACTCTGCTTCAACCCTTACATGGTCCCTGAGCAAGACACAGCAATAAATCAATGATTTTATTGATTTCTGATGAACCCCTACTATACATTTGGCAGAAGCTAGAAAACATATAATCAACAATCATTATACCCCTCTGTCTGTAAATTTCTCAGCCAGCACACAGGCAGGGTGTTCTCCGGGGCCACATGGACCAGATAGGGTGAGTTTAGAAAGGTCACTGTTAGGAATGGGACATTTGGAGAAAATTTATAGTTGCTCATCTGAATTTAGTAATAATTGTCTTTTGTTCCTTGGAAGGTTACACAGTCTCAGTGCTTCTACCCACCCCCCACACCAAACTTCTTGCCTGTTACAAATGGGAGCCATGTAGAGTTGTGGGCAAGGAGATGGGGGAGTTGCAGTGGACAAGGGGTGAGGTCCAGGAAGGGAATGTATAGTTGTTTTAGGAAAGGAGTTAGCCATAGCAGTCCTTTCTCCCTTGGTAGATCACAACAAAATTTTTACCATCCCTGTCCCTGGGGTCTGGCTTCTCCCCTCACCAAGCCATGCTGCACAAATGTCACAGTCACAGCATGGGATTTGGTGTGCTCCCAGCTCCAACAATATTTGACCCAACAAGTCCGTAGCATCCAGGAGGATGTGCTCTATGGCCTGGGGAACTCCTTTCCCACTCAAGGACTCCCCAGGAGCAATGGCCTTTTTGCTATTCCTGGAGGCTCATTAACTGGAAGTGCACAAGCATAGCCTGCTCCTTCACGGCCTTTGGCCCTATGAAAGGAGTGTGGGCCCCGCTATGAAAATCAAACCAGCCCTTTGAGAAGGCTGCCTCTGGGACTGAGTGGTCCATCACGACGTGTGGGAGGTGAAGCCCCCCAATGACACAGCTAAGCGATAAGTGCTGACTACATCTCCTGACTATCAGCACATATGGACTGCAGAGGGCAACACCCGGCAGCTATGGCCTATGGAGCCCCCTCAAATGACGTGTAAAGAAAAAGCAACGTCAAGTCGCTTTTATGAGGTGGGCAACACATCTGCTGGGAAGGGGAAGTATTGGGATATGCCCCCACTAAAACACATGTTTACCAATACCTCTTCATGTGTTTGGAGGACCACCTATCCCAGGGTGCCCCTTGATTTGCTATTACACTCTGAGGCACAACATTTTTAGATGCAATAGTCCATGGTTATGCAAAGTATGGTTAATATTTCTAACTATATTGTGTTTAATTTTTCATGGATTATGCCCAATGTTTTTCTCCCACTGATGCACATCCGGGAGCAACTTACCATATTCCAGACAGATGACTCCTCACAATGGCGTGTTGATTCGGGGTCAAGAGGGGGAATGTCACAGTCAAAATAAAAATTGCCCCCCCGTGGGGTCCCCTGGGTAAGCACCCATACTGTATATTGCTGACACTTATATATGCCTGGGAAAGGATCTGGGGAAGGGTTGAAGGTGTGAGTGTGGAGTGAAAGATTCCTTTAAAGGTTGCAAGAGGCTGAGTGGGAGGAAGGGAGAAAGGAACAGGCTAACTCGACAATTCAGCTAGGCTAGAAGATAAGGAATGAAACTGCCACTCAAGGCCAACGCACACAAACAAGCTCCCTGCTGCCGAAGAGCCAAAAGCCTGTGGGAAAGGAGAATTGAACCAGACAGACCTGAAGGGGTTATGAAATGAGAAAGCCTGCAAAGGCCAGTGAGTTGAAAAACAACAGTCTTGCGACCCTGAAGCTGGTGTGTTTTGGGGAACCTAAGGGAGTCACAGAAGGCCGGTTCGAACTGATACCAAGAGCATGGGAGATGAGGATCCCTAGACAAAAACGCCCCTGGAAGAACCCAGGGCTTAAATCCCTCCCAAAAGCTGAAGCAAGTCAGAGACCAAAAGCAGATCCTAGAAGGCCTGTGCACAGGACAGAACTCCTGTCTACCCTTCCTCTGTCTTCTTCTTACTTTACACCCAGGTTTGGCCAGGACTTGGGTTGTGCGTGTATGAGTATGAAAGTGGGTTAGGGCTTGGGCACTAATGCTTTCTTCCTTCCTTTGAGTGACATGGGGAGCACCCAGCGCTCACCTCTGTTATTTGATTAATAAAGCTTTAAACTTAGTCACTTGGTGTGCTCCTTCATCTCCTTCCCTAAAGATCCTACAGCCTCAGCCTGATCACTTGAAGCCCCAGGCAGATTGGTAACATAAATCTGTCACACAAGCCAGGGGGAAACAAGAGTGGGACAAGGATCTCATCTGATGGTTGGATAAATGGTGCATTTTCCCTTTGCATTCAAGAGGTGAGGGGTTTGTGGTGCTGATTTGAAACTTCAGGGAACGTAATAAAGTTGTGATTTGTCTCTTTTTCCCTGCCCATTTCACCATTGTTAGGCAGGCATAGGGGCAGGATCTTATGGTGATGTCAGGGAGGCAGTTTTCATGGGTTCCAGCTCACTTTGCACAAAACCTTTGTATGCTAGCGGAGAATATAGTCAATTTCCAGTTGAATTGCCTCCTAGTCCTGTAAGCATATTTTAGCAAATTTCTGGTGTAGCAGATACCTGTGTCCTGAGGTTCAACAGCAGTGCACATCTGCTTGACCCACTTTCACAGCTGCCAAAGGACCTCCATTCAGCAATACCTAGAGAGGTGACCATTAGCAAAAACATCTCTCCAGCACAGATTGCTGGATCTCTTCTACAGGACCAGAAGGCAACTTTTTCACCACCACCATTCTAGTACCTCAGGGATATCGGTTCTGCAAAGGTTGGCCAGCCTTAAAAGAAGAAATTCAAAACTGGGAATGTAGCCCCTGGATGGAACTTCTACACACACTCCCCCATCCACCCAGAATCTATGAACATTTTATGTTTGTAAATGTATCTTACAATTAGTAGCCTCTGCTCCTTCCTCAAGGGCTGCAAATGTTGTCTGAGAACCAAGAAATCGTCTAACAGTTACATTTCTGAAATGTTTACAAGTATCAATATTGTGAACTTCCACAGCAAAGACATTGGGGCGGGGGGGGGGGAGGGAAGCGGGATTTCTCTGCTTCTTCCAAAGAGAGGAAAACAATGCTACCCTTTGGCTCCCAGGAAGGAAACCAGCCTACTAGGAGAGCAGGAGCAGCATCCTAGAGAAGGAGCCTGAAGGACCTGATCATTGGGAATGGACAGGAGGAAACAGGAGCAGTTGGATTTTCTCAGGGCACAGGAGAATCAGACTCTTCAGTAGAAAAAAAAGACACTGAGGAACTGGTTCATGGAGCAGGAAGGATGCCTTAGGGAATGGGAGCATTCCCATAGTGAATAGGAGCATTCCCCAGTGGAAAGGCTGATAAAGCTGGTGGGTCAAATGAGTTCAGGATCTGCCTGCTGCTATGGTCACTGTGCCTCTCCATGTACTGTCAACATCCTCCTTCTCCAGCTGCCATCCAAGGTGCTACAGATGCAGAGAACTCATCTCATTCTCCCACCCCCTACAGTGATCAGGAGGAGCCTTCCGGACTCCTGCACCACACCATCCACCAGCACCCAAAACTCCTCAGATGGGGACTGACACCCACCACCCCAAGCATCCAGGAGGGGGAATGATGAGCCTACAGGAATCCCTGAACACCAGCAAGTACCTGCAACCTCAAACCCTGCACAGGAGACATCCCCAACTTGTGCCCAAGGACAGTTTTCCCCAAACTGGTAGGCTGTCCTATTTGATTAATTTTACAAAACTGCTATAGGTGAAAAAACATGAAAATTAAGGATTTGATTCTGCAAACACCTAAGCAGGTAAGTTATCTATCAGCATGAGTAGTCTCACTAACTATCCATGTGAGTCAAGTAAATATTCAAATATTTGCAGCCTCCGTAGATAAATGTGGTTGTTTATTTTTTAAAATTGGTGGCATAGAAACTTTGTTACTTCAAAACAAAAAAATAATGGTTCAAGGTGACAATGAAGATATTTTTTGGGACTCAAGGTTTTTATGACAACCAGCTGGAAAGCCAGCTCCAGCCCTGCCCCACTACAAAGAACCCAGATTCCTGCCCTGCATTGGCTGAGCCCAAGTATCAGGCAGAAAACCAAGCCAGATTTAAGAGTCCAATCTCCTGGAGCGAACGTAACCACGTAAGTACCTATCCTCACAATTTATTATTGATGGCAGATGTGAGCTAGGAGCACCTGCCTTCACCTATTCCACCTCTGCACTGCTTCAAAATGGTACCCACATGCATGGCAGAGTCACATTTGGCCCCCAGACCCTCACTCCCACCTCCCCCCTTCTGCAGCAGTTTCAAATAACAGAAACATTCATTTGTGAAAAATTCAGCAGTTAATTGAGGCAGTGCTTACAGGAAAATGAATGTGTTTTGTTTTGATAGTTTACATGGGATATGAGTGCGTCTTGCATACCCAGTCAAGGCACAAACCATACTGCTCCCTACTAAGGTACAAATGCCCAACATCATGCACTGTAGTTGATAACTGGTGTAGGGCCTTACTTATTTTTCTTTTCACTTTCTCCATGTCCACAGGGGAGAGAAAGCACAACACAATGCTGAGAAATTGCTTCAACCTCCGCATTTCCACAACAGTGCTCCCAGCTGCTCTCGTTCACCTCTCAGATCCAAGCTCCAGGCACCAAGAGCCCTGCAATGCCCCTGGGAATTTTGAGCCAAGGCACTCGACCCAGAATCCACATGGACAAGGAGTGCCAGAGACAAGGTGTGTACTCGTCTTTACGTTTATGCGCACACACCAACAAAAATGTTTGAGATGTTCTTATTGATTACGACTTTTGTTCACACTATTGCAGTAATGAAAGGTTTGTGTTGGTTGTATAGTTGGTTACTCAAGACTGGAAATACATTAAACTAACCAAATAAAAAAATTTCCCCATTGATTTTATTAACATTTTATTAAAATTTGTTATAGATTTTTATTGTTATTTAATAAACGGTTTTACATCTCCATTATTTGTAATCATTGCCTGTAACAGGAAATCCTCAACAATTAAGTTGAAATAATTCATAAGGTTTTACAAAAGCATATAGGGAACTTTGAAGTTCAACCACCCACACACAATACCCCAGTGTTCACAGTGTCAGCATCTGAACACTCTTCCCAAAAGCCAATATGTTAAGTTATGAGATTCAAAATACGAACAGTAGGCATCCCTGACAGTATTCCCCCAGATGCTGAAGTTCTCTATGGGACACCTTGCTGGGTATTCAAATCTCTGAGCAAGTCTCTGCACTTCAGCCTCCCACCCATTAGTAAGGCTCTCCCCCTTGCTCTCACAAATATTGTGCAAAACATACAGTTACAATGATCAGAACTTTTTTCGTCTGCTTCCAACATATTCCATAAAAAGCACCATCTGCCATTCAGTAGGCCAAAGGCACACTCGACTACCACTATGCAGCTTCTCAGTGATAATTAAAACATTCATTCTGTCCAAGCAGTCTATGTATGGCTTCGATAGCCAAGGCATCAGGGATAAGCTCCCAGAATAACCAGATCAACCTCCACACCATTAATATCCACAGTGCCCCTGGGGGCAAACCATCCCTTCTCCATAAAATGTCATTACAGCCTCTCAGACTACTTTGCATAACATCTGAAAACCTGCCACGGTGGTCAAACAGCCCTTGGAGCACCTTGGAGAAATAATCCTCTCTATTTATACATTCTGTGCCTGAGAGCAGGGAGGCAAAGAATTGGCACATCAGTTCCAGCAATTTCCCCTACACAGTTAGGGAAGTCCATACATTGAAAACCAACAATAACCCCCTGAGCATTACCCAGCTTCATAACCTGATTAGATAGAACCTTATCAATGGCATAGCAGACCTGATGACAGTGGTCCCCCAGAGCTGTTTTCCCCATGCTGACTTGGTTGGCTACAGATGGAAAACAGTCTGGGGCGGCCAGCTTCTAGATGGCAATGGTGACTCATTTCTTCATTCTCACTCTCTATGGGGCACCATAGGCTGGCATGCTGTCACTGAAGCTCCAGGCTCAATTCTGTACATCTCAAAAAGATAACCCACTCTATCCTGAAATTCTCTTGTCATTGCTGTCCTCTCAGGACTGCAGAATGATCCTTTCCCACCAATCCACACTGTTTCCTGGGCCCAGAAACAGTGCTAGCATTGTGTCAGTGATCCAGGAACTTGTTCTCTTTTTCCAGCTGCTCAGTATCCTCCAGTTCTGCCACCGCTGCAGAGTAGCCTTCTGCTGCTATAGGACCTGCTGCCACTGCCATACAATATTCTCCTGTTCAGTGGTGCAACCAACAAAGTCCATTGCCAAATTTGTCTAGCTCTGAGTGTCATAGTACAGCCCAAGCAGCCTGTGAATATTCATGCTTACCACCAAAATGACATGGAAACCAGTCGGTCCACACTAGCTGACAGCAATTCAAAAGCAGCATGAGCCAGCCCAGAAAGGAAGTATGGGGGAGAGACGGCAGAAACATGGGCTTTTTCTAAAAAAAATTGCACCTGACTGGTATCCCACAGTTCACAGCAAAAACAATCCCAGGATGCCTGCTGCTCAGCAGCTAAGCCAAGGATGATGGAGATACTCCCCAAAGAACACTCTGCCCTCAGTTCACAGCAAACTGCTACCTTGTGTTCATACAATGCAAATTAAAAATGAAGCAGGCGTAATGTGCACATACTATTGATGCAACTTATCTGGGGCTCATCAAAAAGCTCCTGGTTAACACCCCATGTAGACACACCATATGAATGTCCATGGAGTCCTGGACTTGTCTTTTTAGTATAAGTTAGCATTTTACGTGTGAAACTCAATAGAAGAAAAAAAGTTTTCAGTTCTAACCATATATTTGCTAACTAAAGAAACCAGTAAAAATCCAGTTTCTTTACATATTGGTGGTTATTTCTTTCCCATTTTTAGTCTTAAATTGCTAAAGAATCTCATATCATTAAAAAAGTCTTAATGTTTATCCACCATATGGTACAGAGACATTTATGGGGGAAAGGGAGGCTAGCATCATTCTTGCCATTATGCTGAAGTTCACTTTAAAACATTAGACTAAGCAAATTTTGCAGTACTATACTTTCCCTCTTCTGTGCAAGACTTAGAAATAAAATTATGAACAGAATGAAGTTTTGGGTAACTTATGTTGTAAAAAATTTGAATATTAAATTGTTATGAATGAAGTATATTGCAATCTGACACACCTTCTTAAGTGAGAAGGCAATGAAGATAACTAGCAAAAAACACTAGAAGATCAGGATCTTGATTCTCTACACCTGGGGGAATTCTGCACCACTGTGCAATGCAGAATTTTGCAGAAATTAATGTTGTGCATGCAGAATTTCATTTTCCCCCACAGAAATGGGCTGCCAGTGCTGCTGGGACCCAGCAGAGTCCCACTCGCAGATTGAAGACACTGCTGTGGGGAAGGGAAGGAGCTAGAGCAGTGGTCAGGAACCTTTCACAAGTGGTGTGCCGAGTCTTCATTTATTCACTCTAATTTAATGTTTTGCGTGCCAGTAATACATTTTAATATTTTGGAAGGTCTCTCTCTATAAGTCTATATATTATATAACTAGTGCTGCATTGTAAAATAAACAAGGTTTTCAAAATGTTTAAGAAGCTTCATTTAAAATTAAATTAAAATATTGATCTTACGCCCCCAGCCCGCTCAGCCCACTGCTGGTCTGGGGTTCTGTTCACCTAAACCGGCAGCGGGCTGAGCAGGGCCTGCGGCCGGGACCCCGGCTGGCAAGGCTCCAGCAGCCAGAACCCCAGACCGGCAGCGGGCTGTGTGGGGCCGGCTTCTGGGACCCCAGACTGGCAGTGGGCTGAGTGGCTCAGCCCACTGCCGCTCAGGGGTTCCATCCGCCAGCTCCTGCCAGATGGGATCCTGATTGCCGGATCCACTCAGCTCGCTGCCAGTCTGGGGTCCTGGCCCTGCCCACATACAGTGAGTACCTACTTTCTCCCTGGTTCTGGCCCAGTCTCTTCTTCTTTCTGCACTGAGCTGAGGGTGGGAGTGCACTGAGCACAGGGCTGGGGGTGAAGGGTCTGGCCAGGAGCTAGAATGAGGGAGGGGGCTCAGGGTTGGGGCAGGAGGTTTGGGTGTGGGGCACTTAC
>NC_133770.1:138740373-138742929 GCF_003597395.2 Chelonoidis abingdonii
GGTGCCAGAGTCAGGGCTGGGGTCGTGGGGGGGGTGAATAAATCAAGCAGAGGTCTGGGTGTGTATGAGGGAGGTACAGGGCCAAGGGCTGGGGCCTTGGGGTGTGGGGGTGTGGGACTCAGGGCAGAGGGCTGGGTGACTGCCCCCCTCAGAACCTCCAACGCCCTCGCTCCTTGTCCCCTCACTATCTCCTCCTGGGACCCCTGCCCCTAACTGCCCCCCAGGACCCCATCCCCTATCTAAGCCTCCCTGGTCCTTGTCTCCTAACTGCCCCCCTAGGACCCTACCCTCTACCTGTCCCCTGATTGCCCTGACCCCTATCCATACCCTGTCCCCTAACAGACTCCGGTACTCCCATGCATCATCCACCACACCCCACACCCCGTTCCTGACTTCCCCAGGGTGGGCATGGGGGAGGGGTGAGAAGGGAGCAGAGAAACAGGAACTGGGTTGCCATAGGAATTTCTTTAACTCTCTACTCCTGGTGGAATGTTTGGATGTGTCTGTATTGTCACAGACATACTTGCTGACAGGTATTTTGAAATAAATTATCAAAATAATTGAAACTGGTGTGATTAAGTAGTGTTGTTTTGACAAATAAAATTTGCAGAATTTTAAAATATTGCATGCAGAACATTTAATTTTTTGGTGCAGAATTCCCCCAGGAGTAATTCTCTGGTCATTCCAAATATGGAGTTTCCTTTGATTGAAGTATGGAACAGTGACCACAAACAACTGCAGATTCAAGCCCCAAGAATTTATGCCAATAAAATTTGCCCCTGTGGAAGTCATCACATTTACCATTGCACTACCAGGCCTTTGTTCCACCACTTAGTAGTGACACTAACTCCTATTCACATCAGCTGGAGTTGCTCAGAGGCAAGAATTCAATTCAAGTTTACCACTGTGCAGGCAAGCTGAAGTACTAAGCTGCAAAAAGGGAAGGTATACAGATGCTATATACAAACAAACAATTTACTCTCTGGCTTTTAAAGAAGGCCTATTTTTCCTGTGGTAAAGGATGGATGGGCTTAAAATAAGGAAAGGTGCTGAGTTACAGAGACAACAAAGACAAATGGCAAAGTACATACGCACAGAAGGAATTGGGGATATTAAAGATTTAGGTTTATGCTGTGAAAATTGCAAGAAAAGTGGAAACAGCAAAAAAATAAGGCAATTGATATCAGAAAGGAAAAGATAAAGTGACAAGGAAGAGAAGAGAAATGTTGAAGAGCAGCAAAATGAATGATTAGTAAGCATGGCACAGCAAATGAAAAATGACTTCAAAAATCCATTCTTATTTCAAATATGGACAAAGAGTCATGTAGCCTAACAAGCCATGCTATAGTGGGTGAAGGAATAGGTGAATAGAACACATGCCCAAATTGCTTAATAGAACTAACCCTGAAATTGAAAGCATAGGGGTTGAGTGAATGCAAGTGATAATAGAATCATCCGATAGATTTCAGGTCAAAAGTACACCTTTTATACCAAAGAGAGTTAAAGGAAACTAGAGTGGATGGAATAACTGCAGGGATCCTATACACAATATTGAACTGGAAACAGTCCACTGCCTTTAAGTGTGTATGCTGTAGCTATGATCCTTAAATAAAGTAAGGGGGGCAATTTGAAGAATTACCTTTGTTGGAATTGGGCTGAATTGCCTTAGATTAGATGTCACTCAAAGTTTGTGCTTCCTTTCTTTACCTAGGTTGTTTATTTCTACGCCCAAAAATAAATTTTAGAGGCTGCAAAAGAGGCTTCACACCGGAAAATTTTCTTCAATCTATACAGTGTGTTAAGATGCCAAAGAACACACATGTAGGTAATGTCAACAGAGCAACTCCTGAAATTCTTACTCAGTTCTTCTTTAGTCAGATCTTTCACTGTGAACACAAAGGAATATGGATGAGCCACATGCTCTGGCTGCACTGTGTTGTATGGCAGCACTACTCTTCTCCCTCTCAATCATGTGCAAAAGCACCTTCTGGAAGAATTATACAGTGTACCTCCTTAATCCACCAGGCTGATTGTTAATCCACCAATTAGTTGTGGTAGGACTTGGGTATGGTGTGATGGCAGAATACTATCCTCAACTAAGTGCCTTTTTGGCAGGTTCAGCTAGAACAGTGTCAAACATTTCTGGCCAGGGAGTCCTGTTTAAAACTGGTTAGAGAGACATTATAGGCTCCAGTTAAACTGAAAAGATGGAAAATTTGGATGTTATTATCCTTAATATGGAAACTACCCAATTCTACTCCAAACTATTCATTGTCATACATGTAAGTTATGTGGAACATTGTGTCTGAGTGCAGTGTCCTTTACAAGCATTCTGGGGATCCACTTGGCTCTTACCATTTGTGTCGAAAAGACAGGGACAGTGAAAGCGTACTTGGTGCCCTAGGAGAAACTTCCACCTTGCGGCCCTGTCATAAATAGATAGCTAAGGTTTAATGTTTCTTTCACCTGTAAAGGGTTAACAAAGGGAACCAAACACCTGACCAGAGGACCAATCAGGAAACTGGATTTTTCAAAGTCAGGGAGGGAATTTTTGGG